>NW_006793902.1:2499176-2514736 GCF_000442215.2 Lipotes vexillifer
TCTTTCCCTTGTCAATGGTCTGATGATAGAGCTGGGTTGCAGAGGTCAAGACTGAGTTAAAGGCAGTGGAGTCTAAGCTTTGGTATACATTAGGAACACATGAGGAGATTTTAAGACTTCCAATGCCCAGACTGAACTCCATGCCATTTAAATCTGAACGTCTAGGGTTGGGACACAGACGTCAGTATTTTTTATTAAAGATGCCCAGTTGATTCCAATGTACTGTAACATTTGGGACCCAGTGAGGTAAAGATGAGAATCTGAGTAATCATGGGCATATTATTAGGCTCTACAGAACTACGGGTTCCTGCAAATAAAAATGATAGCTATTTAGAAATGTGAAATTAATCAAAGGACAGGTAATGTTTATGCCACTAAGACCTTGAAGGATATTAACATTCTGCAAATCCCATATTTTGGCAGGACTCCATATGAATAAATTATCTTGGGCAAGGAACTCAACATACTGTGGGTCTAGGATGGAGAAACAAAAAGTGACTTATTCTATCTTCCTTACTTCTCAAGAAAATGGGGCTCATAATTGTGAATAATCTTAACTAAGGGCATTTCTATAGTACTTAGAATATATACCTGTAGCATGCAGGAAAGGAGTATTACAAAAGTTACGATACAAAACTAAGACCAGTCAATGGTAAAATAGTATATTACCTTGATAGATGTCCAATTAGCCTCTACTGCATAGAAACCACTCCAAAAAAGGTGTGGATTAAAACAATAACTATGTAACTCACAATTCTGTAAATAGGCTAGGATTTTTTTAAAGTCTGGAATGATTCAGCTAAACTCTACTAGGCTTACTCACATGTTTGCAGGGAGCTGGTAGGTCTACTGGTGGTTGGATGATCCAGGAAGACCTCACTCACTTATCTGGTGGTTGGAAATCTGTTGGACTGGGGAAAGGGTTGACTGGCCCATGTGTCTGTCTTCATATAGCAGGTTAACCCAGACTTATTCACATGGAAGTGGCAGGTTTCATGGGAATATGAACAAATGCTATAGGGCTTCTTGAGGCAAGGCCAAAATGCACACTTTCACTTTCTCCACAATCTGTTGTTTCAAATAAGACTCACTCACATTCAAGGGGTGAAGAAATAAACTCTGCCTTTTTGTCTGAAAGCTACAAAATCAAATAACAAAGGGGCATGAACATAAGAATGAGAAAATGTTGTCAACATTATCTGTAGTATATAACCATAGGAAAGATATTTTTGTTCACAACCATGAATATCCTTTTTAACATCCCTTTTTTTTTCATTTCTAATCACAGCCATAACCGTCTGCACCCTAACATCTACCATAACTCTTTCAGTCCTTCTTTTTTCCTTTTGAAAACCCTGCTTTTATCTCTTTCCAGGTGAAAGTTCTCTGGGATACTTGTTTTCCACTATGTGGAAACTTTGTTCTGAAAGTCAATATAAACAGGGTAATACTTTTTCCACAGAGGCTCTGATAGAAGTTGAAGCTGAAGTCCTTGCATAGGTTAGGTCTAGTGAGTAAGATATTTTAAATGAGCCAGTTTCTACATTTCTTAAAACACATTACATAAGCAACATCAATTATCCTCCCCATCCACACTCATGCACTTACTTTAGTATGACACTTCCTAGCATTTTGGAAATGCTAACTTGTACAATAGGAACTGCTTACACTGCACTGTTCCTCTTCCCCAACTCTCTCTTCCTGCCTCTTTCCATTAAGGGAGGATTTGAATAATTGAATCTGACTAACCAGTTGGAAGAGACCGCATCTACTAGTAGGAAGAGCCACTGTGTTAAAAGACTTCCCATTTTTTCCCTCAAATATTGCAATACAAAGGTCTTTTCTACCTTTAAAAAAAAAATGAATTTATTTATCCATGGAGCTGCCTCAGTTTAATCCAGAGACTATCATTACTGTTTGATTACTTGTAACACATAACCAACCAAACTATGGTACAATCCAGGATTCAGATTCAGATTTAGGCATGATTAGGCCCATGATTAAACATGTAGGTCCAAGCCAGGTATTGCAGGTAGCCTCTGAGATGGTTCCCAGTGACCTGTACCTCCTGGTATTCATGCCTTTGTATAATCTCTTCCTGTTAAGCATGGGCTGTACCTAGTAATTCACTCTAACACATGTAACACTGTGAAAGTGATGAGATGCTACTTCTGAAATGAGGTTAGCAAAAGACAGTGGCTTCCATTTTAGATGTTCTCACTCACTTGCTTGCTCTAAGGAAACCAGCTGCCATGGTGTGCGTTGCTTTATGGAAAGGCCCATGGGGGAAGGAACTGAGGGAGCCTTCAGCCAACAGTCCAGGAGAAACTGAGGCTTTTAGTCATATAATCAGGGAAGAACTAAATCTTGCCAACAACACCATGAGTGAACTTAAAAATGGATTATGACTGGAATAGCTTTCACATGGAATCACAACCTCAGTTGACAGTTTAACTGCTACTTCTAAGACACCTGAAGACTGAGACACCCTACTAAGCCATGCCAGGTTTCTGACCCAGAGAAATCATGAGAAAATACATTCTTTTAAGCTCCTAGGTTTTATGGCAATTTGCTATGTAATCGTAGGTAACTAATATACCAAGTTTATCATAGATCTATAGCTGAAGTCATTGAACATAGAAAGCTACTTCCCTCTACCATGGAAATAACTTTTTCCACAGATCTCAATCAGGATGTAGTATATTACTTATATTAATCATTTGGGACTAATTATATAGAGATAACTCTTGTTATCTCTATGTAAGACAAGAGGACTTCTCATTTAGGTTATGAAAATAATGGCAGTCTCCTGTTTGAATTCTGTGGATTGAAATAAGGGATTATCTTTATGATTTCCTGTTGTTTGTGTTACACACAAAAATTATGAACCACAAAATTTGTCAGATTCTACAAATTAAAATTACATGTGGATACAGAGCCACCAAAAATAGTGTGAAAAGGCAATCCATGATATGGAAGAAGGTATTCAGAACACACATGAATGGACAATAAATAGGACCCAAAGTGTAAAAAGAATTGCTTTGTGGCATTAAGAAAAATTAAAACAAGGTACTCGGGAAAACAATCCACAGAGGAGGAAACCTAAATGACCAATATACATAAAAAATATTGACAACCTGAAATTGCAACTTAAAACCACGATGAGATATCATTTTACACTCATCAGTTTGTCAAAATAAATCTAGTAGTACAATGTTGATCCAAGCACCTAGAATATCTTCACTGATGTGGAAATTTAATTGCCGAAAGCATGAGGGTAAAAATGTGCAATTTTCTAGTAAAGTTGAATAACCATACATAATGTCCTAACTATTTTATTTTAAAATATATACTCTAAGGAAAACCTTGCATATGTTCTTTGGTAGAGATTTTTAAGATCTTTTATAGCAGCAATGTTAATAATGGCAAAAATATTACTAGAAAAAAATCGAAGGTTCAGAATTGCTAGAATGAATAAATATTGTATATCCATGTCATAGAACAGTATTAGGCAACACAAATTAATTAAAACAGGTATTTGCAACAATATGTCAATAGTAAGGTTGTGGTTAATTTGTTTTGATTTTTCATTTTTCAAAAAAGTTTTAAAGCTACTATATCATATTATCAATTCAAAACAATCCATAAAGAATATTATCCAGTATAGTATAGATTTCCCTATGGGCTGATTACCTCAGCATTACCTGTCCCAAACTCTGAAAGGACATGGAAAGGAAGGACAATAGTTAGAGGCAGAAAACATAATCCCCACCTGTCTTATCTCAGGCTGCTATAACAAAATAGTATACACTGCTTGGCTTTACACAAAGGACATTTACTTTCCACAGTTCTGGAGTCTGAGAAGTCCAAGATCGTGATGCCAGCATGTGTTTTGGTGAAAGCTATCTTCCTGGCTTCTTGCTGTATCTTCATATAGTGAAGAGAAACAGAAGGCTACCTTCTTGCTATATACTCACTTGTCAAAGAAAGAGAGAGGGAGGGAGGGAGGGGGAGAGAGAGAGAGAGAGAGAGAGAGGAGAGAGAGATACTGACCCGGTCTCTAGTTCTTCTTATAAAGATACTAAATCCCATTTATCCCATCATAAGGACCCCATGACTTCATGACCTCATATCAACCTAAATACCTTCCAAAGGCCCTATCTCCAAATGCCATAACATTGGGGATTATGGTTTCAATATATGACATTTAGGGGTCACAATTGAGTCCATAGCACCAACTTAAACTTGGATAAATTTCTGAGATCTAAAGCAAGCACAAATAAAACAATCAAAGTTCATTGGAAGTTGTGCAGCACAGGCTGTGGATGCCGAAACCTTTTGAGAAGGAGGAATTTAAATTATTAATCAAACATATTTATTGCATACCTGATATGTAACTGTGTGCTATACAAGGTAGTAATAAATGTGGCAGAGGTGGAAGTAAATGTGGCAGAGGTGGAAATATTGGGATTTGAAAGACTGGTTGATTGTAGGTTTGGCAGGATGGAGAAGCAGCACAAATGAATGCTTGGAAGGAAAACAGTCCAGAGATCCAATGTGCAAAAGCTGTGAAGGGTCAATGCCAGGCCTTTCATCGTCTAGCCTGGACCAATGTTTTAAGCTCACATACTGTCTTGTGGACACTTCCACTTAATCATTCCTCTATCTCTAGCATTATTTTCTTTTTTCACAGCAATTTCACATCCCTCTTCTTCTCATGACAGTCTCCAGAACTAAGTATAACTACTTATCTGGACCTTGACCCACCAAAATTGAGGTCTCACGAATTTTCTTTCCTCAGGCACGCTCCTCTTTCCCATACCTAGAGGTCTAAATTCCATCTCTGAACTTCCCAACTCTTCTAGAATTAGGGCTTTAACTGATTGTTTGCCAATAATGATTTATCTCCCATATTTACCTCTGTCAACACTACCCTTTCTTCAAAACTCATTTTAAATGTCACCTATTCTAAGAGGTCTTCCCAAATTGGGTTAGATGGAAGGTAAACTTCTTCGAGTCCTAGTGGTATTTAACTATAACTCTCGAGAAGCCAATAGATTCTTTTTTAAACTCTTTTACACCTTTCTAGAAATATTTGTTGAATAAATCAAGTCACTTTGAATAGAATCAAATAGAATCAAGCTAAATTGAATTGAACTGAACTGAATTGAAATAGATGGTTCTTTTTATGCTTGGGTACCAGACAGATCATAGGAAAAGCAATTTATTTCTTTGTATTTTTTTCAGTTTCTCTTAATATATGCAACTCTAACAGAAAGCTAACAGAATATTCTACACATAGTCAGTTGAAAAGTTTGAGATAATTCAGACTTAATAGCCACATTCATGTACAGATAATAACATTGTCAAGTGAGGGTCATCATTGACTAAGAAATGTCAGAATTCTTTAATTCTATACTAAAAAATAGGATATATTTAAAGCTAGGCTAAATAGGCTCTGTTTCTCATAGGCCAACTTGTATTCAAAGTTAATTGAATATTGAAAATCCCAGCTTATGTTTAATATGTATCATTTTTCAGAAATCCCAAGATAAAGCTGCTAACTATAAAAAACGAACAAAACTATACATTTTTTTAGCCTTGGATTTTAACAATCCTCATTCCAGCAATAAAGCCCTCTTTTGAAAATTTTCTTCCTCTATTTTGCTTATCTACAATGCTGTTCTTTTTTATGTAATCTACTTAAGGATATCACTATTTAGTGCATTCATCACTTATTAATACCTGGCCATTATAGGGTAAGGAATATTCACAAAAAATATTTTAAATAGAAAAGTAGGGAATAGGCAATTGGATTGAAAACAGTTGCTAAGATTCTTTGCAACTCAAAGATTCTGTGATACATCACCTCGGTTTATTTGTAATCAAAAGTAAAACAATAAAATCTTTACGCCACACACATCATTAATACATTCAGTTTTTTCTGGCCCAACTTTCACTTATAAATTTTAATTTGCAACAACAGAGGTAAAATAAGCCCTATCACAATTATAAACAGCAGTACGTGTGGATCAATAGAGTAAGCAATATTTGCTCAGCTTATGTCCTATGAATTTCTTTCCAAAATCCAGGCCCCCTTTTTCACCCTCTATTGCTTACTTGAGAGACATACACACAGGCATACATACATATATATACAATAGCTTTTTGACCAAGAATATTCTAATTAAAAAAAACAGTATTTAATAATTAGAAGGAACAGTTAGTATTCTAAGAACCTTAGTTTGATCTCTTGATTTTATAGAACTAAGCTTATAGCAAGAGGAGTTGAAAGGCAGGGCACCCAAATTCATATTTTGGTGTATTTCACTAGCTATGCTTTGTTGAGTGTTTATTATGTTACATACCTTTGTCTTGTCATTGGGCTTTCCTCACATGATCTAAATTAATTCTCACAAAAGTCGTGAGGTTATCTGCCCCATTGATCAGATTAGGAAATTGAGGTTTAAGAGGTTAACTTGCTCAAGACCCCGTCCCCGAACTATAATACAAAGCCAAGATCTTTTCCTCACAGTTATTAGCAGAATTGGTATGATGTCTTAAGTTTTCAATGTGCACATCCTGAGCATTTGCACAACACTGAGAAACTTTTTTTCAAGTTGTTGCTTCTATACTTTAGAAATATTCTTACAGTTGTTACTTGGCTAAGTTTGTCATCTCTAGTATTTTGCATTCTTATGATGAATTTAAAATAATGTGATAAAACACTGCATGGCTTTATTTATAGATTTATCTATTAACTTCTTACTCTCTATCTATCATCTATCTATCTATCTATCTATCTCTATCCACTATCTATTTAATTCAGGAATTGCCATTTTCACCATATTCCAACTAACTGTTAGATCTTTTCAAATCATCGAATCAGATAATTTTAGAGGTTCAGATTCTACATATTATTAGCCAAATGAGGCATTGAGAAGAATTTTTACTTTTTAAAAATAAGACAGAAAACCTAAAGTTGACTGTGTTATTTATGTTCGTTCTCTCTAACTGGGTTTGTGCAAAAATGCCTAAGGGAGGCCTGTATTCATTAGATTCAATCTTCTTTTTAGTTTTTTCTTTTCTATGAATATTTAATTCTAAATATCATTAAAAAAAGAAACTTCAGTTTTTTAGTGAAGATCTAAAAGGATTTTTTTGTACAATCATTTCTCTTCAATTCTAAATACTATAAATTCTTTGAATTCTAGCCTCTGCTGGGCCTGTGTACACACACACAGGTGTGCATGTGTGCAGTATTTATCCTGTTTTAAAGTCAAATTTGGAGACTGGTTCAAGATGGTGGAGGAGAAGGACGTGCGCTCACTCCCCCTTGCAAGAGCACAGGAATCACAACTAACTGCTGAACAATCATTGACAGGAAGACACTGGAACTCACCAAAAAAGATACCCCACAACCGAAGACAAAGGAGAAGCCACAGTGAGACAGTAAGAAGGGCGCAATCACAATAAAATCAAATCCTATAACTGTTGGATGGGTGACTCACAAACTGGAGAACAATTATATCATAGAAGTCCACCCACTGGAGTGAAGGTTCTGAGCCCCACGCCTAGTTTCCCAACCAGGAAGTCCAGCAATAGGAGGAGGAATTACCAGAGAATCAGAATTTGAAGCCTAGTGAGATTTGATTGCAGGACTTTAACCAGACTGGGGGAAACGCTTGGAGGACACACAAAGTAATCTGTGCATCAGGATGCAAGGGGAAGGAACAGTGACCCCATAGGAGACTGAACCAGACCTGCATGCTAGTGTTGGAGGGTCTCCTGCAGAGGTGAGGGGTGGCTGTGGTTCACTGCAGGGACAAGGACGCTGGCAGCAGAAGTTCTGGGAAGTAGTCCTTGGCATGAGCCTTCCCAGAGTCTGCCATTAGCCATAGCAAAGAACCTGAAGGCTCCAGTGCTAAGTCACCTCAGGCCAAACAACCAACAGGGAGGAAACTCAGCCCACCCATCAACAGACAAGTGGATTAAAGTTTTACTGAGCTCTGCCCACCAGAGAAACACCCAGCTCTACCCACCACCAGTCCCTCCCATTAGGAAACCTGCACAAACATCTTAGATAGCCTCATCCACCAGAGGGCAGACAACAGAAGCAAGAAGAACTAAAATCCTGCAGCCTGTGGAACAAAAACCACATTCACAGAAAGATAGACAATATGAAAAGGCAGAGGACTATGTACGAGATGAAGGAACAAGATAAAACCCCAGAAAAACAACTAAATGAAGTGGAGATAGGCAACCTTCCACAAAAGAATTCAGAATGATAGTGAAGATGATCCAAGACCTCAGAAAAAGAATGGAGTCAAAGATTGAGAAGATGCAAGAAATGTTTAACAAAGACATAGAAGAATTAAAGAACAAACACCTAGGGGCTTCCCTGGTGGCGCAGTGGTTGAGAGTCCACCTGCCGATGCAGGGGACACGGGTTCGTGCCCTGGTCCGGGAAGATCCCACATGCCACGGAGTGGCTGGGCCCTTGATCCATGGCCGCTGGGACTGCACATCCAGAGCTGGTGCTCCGCAACGGGAGGGGCCACAACAGTGAGAAGCCCGCGTACCACAAAAAAAAAAAAAAAATCAGAAAAAGAATGGAGGCAAATATCCAGAGGATGCAAGAAATGTTTAACAAAGACCAGAAGAATTAAAGAACAAACAAACAGAGATGAACAATACAATAACTGAAATGAAAACTACACTAGAAGGAATCAATAGCAGAATAACTGAAGCAGAAGAACGGAGAAGTGACCTGCAAGAAGAATGGTGGAACACACTGCCACAGAACAGAATAAAGAAAAAAGAATGAAAAGAAAGGAAGACCGCCTAAGAGAAATCTGGGACAACATTAAACACACAAACATTAACATTATAGGGGTCCCAGAAGGAGAATAGAGAGAGAAAGGACCAGTCAAAAATTTCCCTAACATGGGAAAGGACATAGCCACCCAGGTCCCAGAAGCATAGAGAGTCCCAAGTAGGATAAACCCAAGGAGAAACATGCCAAGACACATAGTAATCAAATTGACAAAAATTAAAGACAAAGAAAAATTATTAAAAGCAACAAAGGAAAAATGACAAATAATATACAAGGAAACTTCCATAAGGTTAATAGCTGATTTCATAGCAGAAACTCTACAAGCCAGAAGGGAGTGGCACAATATATTTAAAGTGATGAAAGGGAAGAAACTACAACCAAGATTACTCTACCCAGCAAAAGCTAAGAGAACTCAGCACCACCATGCCGGTTCTACAACAAATGCTAAAAGAACTTCTCTAAGTGGGAAACACAAGAGAAAAAAAGGACCTACAAAAACAAGCCCAAAACAATTAAGAAAATGGTAATAGGAACATACCTATCGATGATTACCTTAAATGTAAATGGATTAAATGCTCCAACCAAAAGACATAGGCTCACTCAATGGATACAAAAACAAGACTCATACATAAGCAGTCTACAAAAGACTCACTTCAGACCTAGGGACACATGCAGACTGAAAGTGAGGGCATGGAAAAATATATTCTATGTAAGTGGAAATCAAAAGAAAGCTGGAGTAGCAATACTCATATCAGATAAAATAGACTTTAAAATAAAGAATGTTACAAAAGACAAGGAAGGACACTACATAGTGATCAAAGGATCAATCCAAGAAGATATAACAATTGTAAATATTTATGCACCCAACATAGGAGCACCTCAATACACAAGGCAAATGCTAACAGCTATAAAAGAGGAAATCGACAGTAACACAATAATAGTGGGGGACTTTAACACCTCACTTACACCAATGGACAGATCATCCATACAGAAAATTAGTAAGGAAACACAAACTTTAAATGGCACAATAGATTTAATTGATATATATACAACATTCCGTCCAAAAACAGCAGATTACAATTTCTTCTCAAGTGCACAAGGAATATTCTCCAGGATAGATCATATCTTGGGTCACAAGGCAAGCCTCGGTAAATTTAAGAACATTGAAATCATATCAAGCATCTTTTCCGACCACAATACTGTGAGATTAGAAGTAAATTACAGGGAAAAAAAACACAAACACATGGAGGTTAAACAATACGTTACTAAATAACCAAGAGACCACTGAAGAAATCAAAGAGGAAATCAAAAAATACCTAGAGACAAATGACAATGAAAACACAATGACCCAAAATCTATGGGAAGCAGCAAAAGCAGGTCTAAGAGGAAGTTTATAGCAATACAATCCTACCTCAAGAAACAAGAAAAATCTCAAATACACAATCTTACCCTACACCTAAAGGAACCCTAGAGAAAGAAGAACAAACAAAACCCAAAGTTAGCAGAAGGAAAGAAATCATAAAGATCAGAGCAGAAATAAATGAAATAGAAACAAGGAAAACAATAGCAAAGATCAATAAAACTAAAAGCTGCTTCTTTGAGAAGATAAACAGAATTGATAAACCATTAGCCAGAGTTATCAAGAAAAAGAGGGAGAGGAGTCAAATCAATAAAATTAGAAATGAAAAAGGAGAAGTTACAATGGACACCGCAGAAATACAAAGCATCATAAGAGACTACTACAAGCAACTCTATGCCAATAAAATAGACAACCTGCAAGAAATGGACAAATGCTTAGAAAGGTATAACCTTCCAAGACTGAATCAGGAAGAAATAGATAATATGAACAAAACAATCACATATAATGAAATTGAAACTGTGAACAAACCAATCACATGTAATGAAATTGAAGCTGTTATTAAAAATCTTCCATCAAAGAGAAGTCCAGGGTGGAGGGCTTTAGAGGTGAATTCTATCAAACATTTAGATAAGAGCTAACACCCATCCTTCTTAAGCTCTTCCAAAAAATTGCAGAGGGAGGAACACTCCCAAACTCATTCTGTGAGCTCACCAACACCCTGCTACCAAAACCAGACAGAGATACTACAAAAAAAGAAAATTACAGACCAATACCACTGATGAATATGATGATGCAAAAATCGTCAACAAAATAGCAGCAAACAGAATCCAACAAAACATTAAAAGAATCATATACCATGACCAAGTAGGATTTATCCCAGGGATGCAAGGATTCTTTGATATATGCAAATCAGTCAATATCACCATATTAACAAATTGAAGGAGGAAAATCATATGATCATCTTAATAGATGCAGAAAAAGCTTTTGACAAAATTCAACAACCATTTATGGTAAAACCCCCAGAAAGTAGGCGTAGAGGGAACCTACCTCAACATAATAAAGGCCATATATGACAAACCCACCACAAACATCATTCTCAATGGTGAAAAACTAAAAGCATTTCCTCTCAGGTCAGGAACAAGACAAGGATGTCCAGTCTCACCACTATTGTTCAACATAGTTTTGGAAGTCTCAGGCACAGCCATCAGAGAAGAAAAAAGAAATAAAATGTATACAAATTGGAAAAGAAGAAGTAAAACTGTCCCTGTTGGCAGATGACATGATACTATACATAGAGAATCCTAAAGATGCTACCAGAAAACTACTAGAGCTAATCAAAGAATTTGGTAAAGTTGCAGGATACAAAATTAATGAATAGAAATCTCTTTCATTCCTATACACTAACAACAAAATATCAGAAAGAAAAATTAAGGTAACAATTCCTTTCACCATTGCAACAAAAAGAATAAAATACCTAGGAGTAAACCTACCTAAGAAGCTAAGAGACCTGTACTCAGACAACTATAAGACACTGATGAAAGAAATCAAAGATTACACAAACAAATGGAGAGATATACCATGTTCTTGGATTGGAAGAATTGATATTGTCAAAATGACTATACTACCCAAAGCAATCTATAGATTCACTGCAATCCTTATCAAATTACCAATGGCATATTTTACAGAATTAGAACAAAAAAATCTTAAAATTTGTATGAGACACAAAAGACCCCAAATAGCCAAAGCAATCTTGAGGGAAAAAAATGGAGATGGAGGAAAGAGACTCCCTGACTTCAGACTATACTACAGGATTGCAGTGGTCAAGACAATATGGTCCTGGCCCAAAACAGAAATACAGATCAATGGAAAGGGATGGAGAGCCCAGAGATAAACCCACACACCTATGGTCAACTATTCTATGACAATGGAGGCAAGTATATACAATGGAGAAAAGACAGTCCCTTCAATACATGGTGCTGGGAAAGCTGGACAGCTACATGTAAAAGAATGAAATTAGAGCACTCCCTAATACCATACACAAAATTAGGTTCAGGATGGATTAAAGACCTAAATGTAAGACCAGACATTATGGAACTCTTAGAGGAGAACATAGGTAGAACACTTTTTGACATGTCACAGCAAGATCTTTTTTGACCTACCTCCTAGAGTAATGGAAATAAAAACAAAAATAAACAAATGGGACCTAATGAAACTTCAAAGCTTTTGCACAGCAAAGGAAACTATAAACAAGACGAAAAGACAACCCTCAAAATGGGAGAAAATATTTGCAAATGAATCAATGGACAAAGGATTAATCTCCAAAATATACAAACAGCCCATGCAGCTCAACAGTAAAAAAACAAACAACCCAATCAAAAAATGGGCAGAAGACCTACCTAGACATTTCTCCAAAGAAGACATACAGATGGCCAAGAGACACTTGAAAAGCTGCTCAACATCACTAATTATTAGAGAAATGCAAATCAAAACTACAATGATGTATCATTTCACTCTGGTTAGAATGGGCATCATCAGAAAATCTACAAACAACGAATGCTGGAGAGGGTGTGCAGAAAAGGGAACCATCTTTCACTGTTGGTAGGAATGTAAATTGATAGAGCCACTATGGAGAAAAGTACGGAGGTTCCTTAAAAAACTAAAAACAGAATTACCATATGACCCAACAATCCCACTACTGGGCATATACTCAGAGAAAGCCATAATTCAAAAGACCCATGCAACCCAATGTTAATTGCAGCACTACAATAGCAAGGTCATGGAAGCAACCTAAATGCCCATCCACAGAAGAATAGATAGAGAAGATGTGGTACATGTATACAATGGAATATTAGCCATAAAAAGGAACAAAATTGGGTCATTTGTAGTGACACAGATGGACGTAGAGACTGTCATACAGAGTGAAGTAAGTCAGAAAGAGAAAAACAAATATCGTATATTAACGCATATATGTTGAATTTAGAAAAATGGTACAGATGAACTGGTTTGCAAGGCAGAAATAGAGACACAGATGTAGAGAACAAATGTATGGACACCAAGCAGGGAAAGTGGGGAAGCAGGGTGGTGGTGGGATGAATTGGGAGATTGGGATTGATGTATATACACTAATATGTATAAAGTAGATAAGTAATTTTTTAAAAAGTCAAATTCAAATATTCACAATTGTATGGTCCAAAGCCCTTTCAGTTAAATATATCTATCTCTTTTAGGTCTTTTGTCAGTAGAGTAGGGAACAACCAAAAAGTTTGGAAGTTTCAACCTATGACTTGCTTTTCTCTGAACACAGAAACCTAGGGATAATAAATGAAGCATTACAGCCACACAAGGGCATGTATGTGACTGTATCTCTTTCCTACACTCTCAGATATATTAGGGAGTCTTTAAGTGGTTTCTGATGAGTCCATTCAAACTCATTATTTTGATAATCAGCAGTTCTTCCTTATTTGTTCAGATCATTTATGCCCATGAGTTTTCCATTGTTTGATAGGGTGAAATATGACAGAGGTGCTACCAATGCCCAACAAAGACACTGACATAGCCAGTGGAACAGTCAGTGTCTGAGGTGAATGGCAGTGACCCCTGTCCAGAGGTGCATGCCTGCACTGATGATGCACTGCCACTGCTGTCACTAGTGCCGACACAGGCACCACAGAACTCCCACTCCTTTTTCTAATGTACTACCACATCTGCTAACAGGAGCAGCTCTGCTACCACTAGCACTATTGTGATGAACCAGTGGTGGTCATATATTAAAGTCAAAAATATTCATGGAGGTTAAGAAAAGCAATGAAAAATCCCCAGCTTTTTCTGTATTTTTTCTTTTTAAATATATAAAAATTGGGGGCTGCTGGTGTTAGTGTGTAGGGGAAAACTGAGAGCAGATAATTAAACTGGTGAGCCTCAATTTTTCTCAGGAATTATTCTCCAGAAGTCCCACTGATTTCCATGCTAACACCTCCTAGTCATGCTTGCTGCACTGGGTTATCCTGTATAACACATTTCCTCAGTTAAATAAATTTTACAAATACGTATATGACAAATGAAGGCAGTCAGTGGAAAAGACAGGATATTAAGGCTATGGACATGTAAAAAACTATTTTAAGGTCAATATATAGCAAAATATTTTTCTAGTTTTTAAAATACTTCTGAGAAAAAACTCAATATTTAACTTCCTACTCTGTGAAGAAATGAAAATAATTCTAAATAAAATAAGTATATAACAGTCTGATATTAAAATAGAACAGAAACAACACTTTCAGAAATGCCAAAATGATTTAATGTTAATGAATTAGCACTTAACCCAATGTCTAGCTCATATTAAGCACTCAATAAATAGTTTTCTTTAATGTTAGTATCATCTCTGAATGTAATATGTCCTATGAATAAGTCAAAGGAGGAAAGTCACAGGCTTATCTCAGAGAATAGTAAAAGAACTGTTCATAAAACCCAACAACATTCCTTGGTAAAATATTTTAGGTAGTTCTTTAACAATGTAAAATATCTATTTTAAATCACTGTTAAACATGATAGTATTGAAACACGAGGCATTCTTTTTAAAACGAGGATAAGACAAGGATGCCGACCGATACCACCCTTACTTATCATCATTCTGAAAGCTATGTCAGTAAAATTCAAATAAGGAAAAATAGTCATGTTTAAAAGGAGGAGATATATTTTTTAAAATGTGAATAGAATATAAATCACAAAGAACAAACTGAAAGTAATTAAAACAATAAGGCAATCTAATAAGATTTTGGTTATAAGTATGCAAGAATGAATATTTTTATATCCCAGAAATGTTTTTGAATAAATATCCATAAAAATATCAGTCAAAATATAAATGTCTAGAAATTAATTTATCAACATATATTTAAAACTTCTATGAAGCATTATGCTAAGCATCATTGAACGATGTGAGTAAATTTGAGGAAAATTGTAATTTATACCTGTTCTGGTTGGAAACTTTAATAGTATAAACTGTAAGTTCTCTCCAAATCCTAACTGTTTTAAATTTTAAATATGTTTGTATATGTATTTATAATACATATGTTTATATACATATACATATATATATATATATATATATATATATATATATCCGTTAAGTCCATTTAGTCAGAAGTACGATTCAATTCCAATCTTTTTATTTCCTGTCTGAAAGATACGTCCATTGCTTATATTGGGTTATTGAGGTCATCTACAATTATTTTATTGTTGTCTATTTCTCCCTCCTGATCTGTTAGTATTTGTTTGCTTAATATATTTAGGTGCTGTGGTGTTGGGTGTGTCTGTATATATATATATATATATATATATATATATATATATACACACACATATATATAA
>NW_006793902.1:2514779-2540490 GCF_000442215.2 Lipotes vexillifer
CATCTTCCCAGACTGAGGCACGAACCCGTGTCCCCTGCATCGGCAGGCGGACTCTCAACCACTGCGCCACCAGGGAAGCCCCATATACATATATATTAAAAGGCATCAAGGTAAATAAATTCTCATAAATTTGCAAGATATTTTCAAATCAGTATTAATGAAGAAATCCATGCATTGTAAAAGTTTAAAAAATATTATAAAATTACAATGTATAAAATAATAAAAGCCCTGGAAAAGGGTAGAAGCATCTCCAGAGCATTCAATTAAATGGATATTGCAGGATTTATATATATACATCCACACACCCATGCATGTGTGTTTGCGGGTGAATATACACAAAAGGGATATTGCAGTACAAAATAAAACTAGAGGTAGAGAACTACACAACTTTTTATAAACTAAATATATACGTATTACACATACACCAACACTGATTCTTAATTATATGCATTCAATTAAAAAAGAAAGACTGAAAGTTGTTGCAGTTGTTAGGGCCTCAGCAGAAAAGAAATGTGTCCATAACAGGATAATTTGAGGTTTTAACAGACTCACTGCTTTACAAAGCTTTGAGCTGAGTATAGAGAAATTCTAAGGGTTCCTAATGTAACCCCAGGACTGATAAGTGAAAAAAGAGAAAAAGAAGTTTCAGATACCCAGGGAAGTTTAAAATGTGCAAAGCCTACAAAACTGTCGTCACTTCTGACTCTGAATTTATAAGGTCCTGAAGACCACCCACAGGCTTGATCATTCAGGCTCACTGAAAGTTGTTACACTTACCAGTTAACCATTTATTATAGCTAAAGAATAGAGATTAAAATCAGTCAAAGGATGAAGCACATAGGGCAGAGTCTAGGACTCAAAGCTTCATGATTCCCCTCTTTGTCATCCTTCTTCCCAAACCACATGTATCAGTGAGTCAGTTTTTTCCATTGAATTGCACTTTGGACATCAACTACAAAAGCAGTAAACTGCAAAGTTAGGGAACAGTTCACAAGACCACTCTCACTTCTAATACCTGTTACAAGTTCAGGGCTTTCCTGAAACCACCCTCATATTCAATAACTATAAAACTCATATTCACTGAGAGCTGTTAGACTCAGTTAATGGTTTATTAGGGGGAAAGGATACTAATTAAAATCAGCCATGAGAAGAAATGTTTGGGGCAAAGCCCAGGAGAATTCTAAACATGGAGCTCCCAGATGTCTTCTCCTCATGGAGTCTAGTATAGCATTAAATCCTCTTGGAAATAATGTGTGACAATATACATGGAATATTGACAACCATGGAAGCTTACTTGACCTTTGGTGTCCAAAGTTTTTATTAGGGCTCCATCATATTGGCATAACTGACAGCCCATAAGGCTGATCTCAATTTCCAGCTCCTTAGGAGACTGAGCTGATATTACAAGATTCAAAGTCCCTACCTTGAATCAAATTTTATTATCTGACTGACTCAAGGACCCCAGGCAAACAAAGGCACAGCTATCAAGCATGACTCTCGACTCTTCAGGGTCTTAGATATTCTCTCTCACAAACCAAGGGCAAAGCCCATACTTCTTTATTGGCAAGGTTAAATTCTTTACAACACAGACCCCCTCAAAGGACAGAATCTTGTAGAGAGGGTTGCCATTAAGGGAGCAGTCACTTAAGGTTGAGGGACTAATGGGTCACTTCTGCAAAAAGTGTATTTAACAAAGTCAAGATGGAATAATAACACTCAATACAGTGAGTGCCAAAGAAAATAGGCATCCTGTATTTTAGTCGTTTGAGCAAAAACTAACACAATATTTCTGGAAAGCAAATGTTCAATATGAATAAAATAAATATTATAAATATGCATATGCTTTGACTCAGCAATTCCACTTCAAATTATTTATCCTATAGAATTTTTTAGATTGTGTAGTAAGATTAATTAATTAAATGTACTTATTATTTTAAAAATGATATTGAGCATATATTATGTGTCAGGTAACACACACTGACAGTACAGCAATAAATCAGTGAAGAAAGTCCCCAACCCTCAAGCAACTTTATTCTAATTGTTTCTTTGCATAAAAACAATTATATTATTGTTATATAAAATTGCAAGTATAATCTATTCATTAAATTATTACATACTCATAATATAAAATAAAATATTTCAGAAAAATATCTCAAGTAAATTGTTTTGCTAAGTGAAAAATGGACTGTGTATATGATAGCTCTTTTGTTGCATTAAAATTAGAAAATATATATATTTTTAAGAGCTTTCCACTAATTATTGCTGAGTAAAAATTATTGGAAATATTTTTTCTTCTCATCATTTTCAAATTTTTTTACAATAAGCATAATGAGAGCAACTCATAATTAGAAATAAAATAACATTTATGTTTTTAAAAATGGTTTCCTAAATGAAAGTACTTAATTTAACACTTCTTTAATAACATAATACATAACAGCAATATTAACACAATCTCTCCCTATAAATAAAACTTGAATGGTGAGAATTGCCAAGCTAGTATTTGAAAAAATCAAATGGTTCTTATAATTACATTTAAAAATTTAAATGTATTCTTATATAGTAGCAACAGTATACATTTTGGACAGAACAACTTTTAGTATTAAATTTTATTCATTTCTGTATGACCTTTGGCAAGTTAATTCACCTACCTTAGCTTAATTTCTGCATCTATAAATTACAACTAATTATAACTTCTCAATAGCTTTGTTCTGAAGATTAAATGGAATAACAATGCCTGGCACAGAGGATTTTAATTATTTTTTCTTTACTTTGAAGAGGATTATAATAGAAATGTTTATTTTTATTACCTGGGTTTAGTGTTAGCAATCTTAGACTTTTAGTTACTCTGATGAATTTCCTCAAATTAATCAAACCTATATTTCAAAATACTGAAAAAGTTCTCTGAAAGTCATTGATCTGTTTCTATGTTTAGTTCTATTAGTGGGTAATATTCTTGTTTTCTACATTACCATATGATTTATTTACTGTATCTAAATTAACATCAATTTATTTGACCCACTATTCACATGGACATTCTACTTGCATTTATACTTTCTGGAGCCTGCTCTTAGATTTTCATGAAACAGAAATTTTCTTATCTTTGAGCAAAATGTTTAGACCACACAAACTCATATATTCTCACATACAGAGACTGAATTTTCAGAGAAGAAAACAACATCATTCTCCAACAGTTTTCTTGAGTTACAAAGCTGTACAGAACTCATATTTTCTTGAAGGAATCACATTACTTATAATTTAACCGGCTTCCTAAGAACTTAGATTGACCCTGTTGATCTTCATAGCCATCCTTTAACCAAAGAAATTACGTCACTCTCTCAGGAGATATGTCACCTGAACCCAAAGGGGGAAAATAATACTATGTCCCCTCTTTGTTTTTAAGCAAGAACTTATCTGGAATGCTTCCTACGCTAATTACGACTAGACCAAAGATTAAAGAGGAAGAGGGATACAAATAGAATAAGGACGGTAAAGAAAATAGTGTAAAATAATAAGGATTAATGAAGAGTATATATATTTTTATATTCTTAGTACCTATAATCATATATAAGTATATAATAATATATACAATATAATAATGATAATATAATATATGCCGATATATATCAATATTATATACAAATTTACACATATATATAAAATAATATGAAAAAGTTATTACAAATAGCGGCAGTAACAGCAACAACAAAACCTTTCTCTGAACTGAATTAGTCAAAAGCTGCTTGCAGCTTTTGTGACAAATGAGAAAAGGAAGCTGATTGCTTTTTTAAAAGAATTTTAATCTTTTTAAATTGAAGTATAGTTGATTTACATTCTCATGTTTGTTTCAGGTGTACAGCACAGCAGTTCAGTTATCTATCTATCTATCTATCATCTATCTATCTATCATCTATCTATCTATTTATCTATCATCTATCTATCTAACATCTATCATCTATCTATCTATCTATCTATCATCTATCTATCTATCTATCTATCTCTATCTATCATCTATCTATCTATCTATCTATCTATCTGTCATCTATCTATTTATCTATCTATCTATCATCTATCTATCTATCTATCTATCATCTATCTATCTATCTATCTATCATCTATTTATCTATCTATCTATCAATCATCTATCTATCATCTATCTATCTATCTATCTATCTATCTATCTGTCATCTATCTATTTATCTATCTATCTATCATCTATCTATCTATCTATCTATCATCTATCTATCTATCTATCTATCTATCATCTATCTATCTATCTATCTATCTTTCATCTATCTATCTATCTATCTATCTATCATCTATCTATCTATCTATCTATCTATCTATCTATCTATCATCTATCTATCTATCTATCTATCTATCATCTATCTATCTATCTATCTATCTATCATCTATCTATCTATCTATCTATCTATCTATCATCTATCTATCTATCTATCTATCTATCATCTATCTATCTATCTATCTATCTATCATCTATCTATCTATCTATCTATCTATCTATCATCTATCTATCTATCTATCTATCTATCATCTATCTATCTATCTATCTATCTATCATCTATCTATCTATCTATCTATCTATCATCTATCTATCTATCTATCTATCTATCATCTATCTATCTATCTATCTATCTATCTATCATCTATCTATCTATCTATCTATCTATCATCTATCTATCTATCTATCTATCTATCTGTCATCTATCTATCTATCTATCTATCTATCATCTATCTATCTATCTATCTATCTATCTATCTATCTATCATCTATCTATCTATCTATCATCTATCTATCTATCATCTATCTATCTATATGTGGTAAGGAGCTGATTTCTTAGTGGAGAAGAGTTTCTTAAGGAGATGTGTGGGAGTGGGAGACAGGGGACCCAGACAGAGGTGTCAGACCCAGAACTCTGTTCAGTCTTGTAAAGGGAACGACAACAAAGCAAAGCCCAGCAGGGGCAGACTAAGATGCTTCACCATTCATTTCCACCAGACCTAGTGCCAGTTCAGGCCTTTTCTGTCCAGGTAAGCATATGTAGTTGAGAGAAATTTCTAGGAGTAAATAAGGGTCTTATATGACTGTTGGTGAGCAAAGCATGGCAATTCTTGGTTTACCTGATCTTTGGTGTATCCTGACTGAATATAAAATTGACATGGGGTAAAGGGTTTAATAGGAGTCAGGCAAAGAAACGAGCTAAAAACATTTGCTTCATGCGAAAAGTGTAGTATATTTTCCCAAAAGGTCTATTTTTTTTGTTTTACAACTTTCTAGCTTCTACTGAAATAAAATTTGATGTTTTAGTGTCTTATATTTTGGAGCATATATACAGAAAAACTAAGGAAGCCAAAATATTAGACAAAATATATAAAGAGGAGTACTATTGTAAATATTTAAAAAAATCCAATTTCAAACTCCCATTGCTGGAGACAAAATAAGAATAATGAACTCCCTGGCTCCTGTCACTTCTCAGTGACTTCACTGTGAACACTCATACTTTATTAATAACTCCTGGTATATATGCACGGCATCTCACCCACAGGTCTCAGAAATTACAAACACTGGATTTACACAAGAGGAAAATAAAATTGCAAGTCATCTCATTTTCTGAACAGGTGATTTGAAACCCAGAAAGGTTAAAATTGCTAAATATGAAGCAGAATTGTGAGTGAGTCAATGTTGTTTGGACCTATTAAAAGTGAGGCCATTCTCCTGTTATGGGCAATAAGTCCACAGCTTGATGATGGGTTAAGGACCACCGAAAAAAGGAAACCACATCTAGCTGAGTCGACTGCCTCATATTGCTTAAAATAATCCTCAAAACTCATAGGGTTATACAGAGAGAGCAAAATACAAGTCATCGAAAATCAAACAACAAGAAAACTATATTTGTAAACCGTTTTACAACCTACAAATATTTCATTGGTGTCTTTTAACAACTCCAGGTGATTTTCAACAAGTGACCAATGGAAGGTTAACATTATGGTTTTGTTTTTCTGTTTTCCATCCGCTTCCCTTCTAATTGAATGTAAGCTCAATAAGGGAAAAAACATGTCTTTCTGGTGACTCTCTTTGTTTTAGGATTTAAAAAAATATTTTAATAAGTAGAGAAAAGCTTTGTTCCTTTTATTATGCATATAAATTTTACAAATTACAGTTGTTTCTTTCTCTCTGAGGAAATAGAGAAGAGTGAATACAGAGAACAGTAAGTAAAACAAATGATCAGTCCTGGTGCTTACCCATAATACTGATGTATAACCAGAAGTCATACACAATAACCAAGTAGAAAGAGGCTTTACCCGTGTATACTGAGATGACAGATAAGCCAAATGTTCTACAAAGGAGATTTACCTTTACATAATTTACTCTTTTTCTTTTTTGTAAATATCTTTATTGGAGTATAATTGCTTGACAGTGGTTTGTTAGTTTCTGCTGCATAACAAAGTGAATCAGCTATACATATACATATATCCCCATATCTCCTCCCTCTTGCGTCTCCCTCCCACCCTCCCTATCCCACCCCTCTATATGGTCACAAAGCACCGACCTGATCTTCCTGTGCTGTGTGGCTGCTTCTAGTGACTCTTTTTATCCCCAACTCTTCTATCAGAATCTTGCCCAGAATAAGAGTTTAATAAATATCTCTTGAATATTGTTGGGTGGATAAACATAAAAACTGAGGCAGAATTAAAATGAGTGGAGCGTTCCTACACTCAGTTCAGAGTTTTTTTCTTGCAGCATATAACTGGCTCATGATAGATAATAAATTAAAAAATGTGGAAAGAAGAGAGAGGAAGAAAGGAAGGAAAACAATTTGTTTTCCAGAAAGTAACAAGTTAGTGTGATACTCCAACACGGAAATAACTGCGGGGGAGGTGGGCAAACGATGGATGGTCATGAAGGGTATAGAGAAAAACTCTTAAAGATTCTACAGAGGAGTTAGGGGGAAATAGCCTTCTCACTTATAGAACAAAATTTAACTGAATCAGGATGAAAAGAAAGAGTATTGCCAATCAGAGTAAGGTAAAGTAAAAATAAAGATATAGAGAAAATGATTGTTTGGGAAATATATATTGCTTTTCATAAGCATAGGAAACTTCAGATTCAATAGATGGCTTCTCAATTTTTATCTTTAGTAATGATATTTTCCTCCTTAGGAATCCACTCCTATTGTCATATGTACTTCACCAAAACAAACAAACAAACCAAAAAACCCAATCCATTTCAAATATAGCACTCTCTGATCATAATGTCTTTTCTTCCAGCTCATTTATTCTCACTCCAAAATTTCCTTCTAGCATGTTTCTTGCCTACATTGATTTCCCTTTCTCGGCCATGTCCAATTAGTGCTCACAGAATATCAATTGCTTCCCTATATTTTCTAGCACTGCTGCAGTTTGGTTGGATATGTGATTGAGTTCTAGCAAATAGAATGGTGAGAAGATACTATATGTCACTTCCTGTCTGAAGTATTCTCCTGTTGTGGTAAACTTATGGCCATGTGATAAAATGACAGGAAGGCCATATCTTTGCTGATTCATCAAATCAAGGTCTCCCACTTTCCTTCTTTACTTGAATGAGAAATTAAGACTTGGTTGTGTTAAACCACTGAAATAGTAGAGTTTATATGTTGCTACAACAAATCTAGCATTGATTTTCCTAATGTAACACTCTTCTAATCATTCTTCATGGAGAGCACCAGAGGGATTGTTCAAAAATGTATTAAATAGCATCTTGTCACTCCCTTTTTAAAAACTATTCATTTGCTTCCCATTGAACTTGGATGAAATTCAAATCCCTGACAATATTCTCAAAGGCTCACCCCATGTGGCTTCTATCAACCACTCAGAATTCACCTCCCTTCACTCCCTCACTGGTTTTCATTCTCTTTCACAAGTATGCCAGCCCTTTGTACTTTGTGTGCCTTCTGCTTGCAGTGCTTATTTCCAAGATCATCACAGACCTAGATCCAAGTTTAAACACAATCTCGTCATGAGTTTGCCCCAACTTAGTTAAAGGAGCATCCTCAATTACTGTGTACTCTAGGGTTAGTTACGGTTGATGTTTTTCTTAGCACACAGCATTCCCCTCCAGTTCTTTATTTGTTCACATGCTTATCATATGTATACAATTTGAGTTCCTTGATGGCACAGACACCATTGTGATTATTTCTTTCATCTTTGTATTCTGGAAATATTGAACAGTGCTGGAAAGATGCCCCTCAAGATATATTTGTTGACTGGAACAAAATCAGTAAGATAATTTTGCAGAGAGATTAGTCCATGAATAAACCAAAATCCAGAGGAGGTGACATTTGAGATAATAATTGAATGGTACGATGCTGCTAACTTGCAACGTTCAGGAAGCAGAACATTCCAGGAGAGGAGACAGCAATTGCAAAATACTAAAGGCAGAAATAAGCACAGTGTGTTCCTGGAAGAGAAATAAGGTCAGTGAAACCAGAGAATAGTAAGAAAGAGCTTTGGATTCTTTACCCAATGTTGTGCCTTTGCCTGGGAGAGGCGAGATGGTCCTCCCCAGAGAGCAGAAAGTAGTCATATAATTAACACCCACGCACCTAGCCTGGGATGGGATGCTAGGGTTCCCTGCCCATGGCTTTCTTGCTAACATTATCCATTCTGACCCTAGGCTTGAAACGCAACAACTTTTACACAATGCCTCAGTAGGAGAGATTCTCAGATATACTATTGTTTTTAAAAAATGGACTTACATAAAAACAGTAACAAAAATTTTCCTCAGCATTTAAACAAGACTTTTGGACACAGATTTTTAACAGCTAGTTTCCAGGCAGGTCTACTGATGAGATTATCCTAAGGAAGAAAATAGAAATCCCACTTACTTCATGACCTACTTTTTCATTCCAGATAGGCAATACCAAAATACGAGCATCTTAGTCACTGAATGTCAGAAGAACTAACTGTTCCACAGAAATTGTATATAGTTTTGATGTGGAAATAGAAAGTTAAGAAAAAAAGCTTTGGTCTGAGATTGTATTTTTGTTGACTGATTTGGGGAAGATAGCAAATGGGGAATAATACCTCTTATACCTACAATGTAAGGACTAGCAAAGCACAAGAAGTGAGTCTATACAAATGCATTTTTCTTCAGCAATGTGCCAAGGGCCCAATTGCAACACAGAGGTGGCTATTTCCAGGATGTGAAATCTACACTTTTTTCAGGCCACTAGGAAAACTATTTTGAGCCATCCTCAATTATGCAGTGCCAAATAGGCTCGTTTGCTTCCCCTCTTTCTCTTCATTCTCGCAGTGGCCAAAGTGAAGGAGGCCAAAATCAGTTTGAGACTTAAAGTTCCAAGATTCTACATTTTGATTCATTTAAAATGATCTAAGATCTAATTTTCTAAGATCTAGCTTCAGGGTCTTTATTTAATTTGGGCAGCATTAAACTCTGGCATAATGATTTGCACTAATCTCTCAAAAGAAAGTTTTCTACTAGAATGGCAATTGATTCATTTTTACTTGGAAATCAGCCAATTGAACCCATATGTCATATCTGCTTGCTGGCCAGTGCCACCTTTCTTGAGAAGAGAAGGCAATGAGAGATGCAAAACGAAAGTCAAAAGGTAGATAGAGTATCTGGGTAAGGGGAACTGGAAGATCAGAAAAGATTTTTGTTATCAATCTCAGCATCTAAATCTCCTAATGACATAAATCTGTCAAGTTGATGAAAATATTGTTCTTCTTATGATTAGAAACTCCCAGGCAACCTAGATGTCAATCAAAAAATTCATCTTCTTCAACTTTTCTTTTTCTAACACCCACAACAATCATCACCACTGCCTTCTTACTCATCAGTTTGGGAACTCACTTCTTAATTTGACCAAACTAGCACAAATTGATATAGCATTTTTATAATTCTCATTGAATTAATATGAGGGATGCTTCATACTGATTTGGGAGGCATCCTAATTTAATAGAAACCCACCTTCCATCATGTATGGAATGAGTTATTTGGAGGACTATGTCTTGTAGATTATTAGCACTATCCCAAAAGTGTGGACTTTTTCTAACTTTACTGTTAAAAGAATACTATTTGAAGACTATTGACATAGAATAGAGTTTCTATGTGACATGTAGTTATTAATTCATGCCACAGTCATTTATTGTCTGTCCACTAGTTGACAGGCTCTGGTAGGGGGTATCATTTAATTTATCTTCTAAAAAGTGACACTGTTGAAAATTAAACCAGGAAAACAGACATCAACCAGTACTGTCAATGAAAAACCAAGAGAAACAATCACCTTATGCTCTGGGAAAAAAACACTAATTCAAACTGAAGAAAAGCTAGAGCATGAAATGGTGAATCTTATATCACCCTTCCCCTCAAGGACCCAACAAAGTGGTACTAGTGGTACATTTGTAGATGCGACACATGCGTGACTTTAGTTGTCCATTCAATATTTTTTTAAATGCTTTAAATATTTTCAGTGGCTTTTATCCCCCTAAGTATTAAGGCCTCAGTAAGAACTGTATACATAGATTCATTTTCTATTATATTATCAAGAAAATAAACAGCATAAATTTCAACAATGGGAAAATTCCTACTGCAAACTATAGAATAGTTTGCAGATGTATATATTATTCTTGAGATTCTTTTTGAATTTATTTCCAGAGGATAAAAAATTAAAGGATGAACACAGTTGTGTCAAAATTTTAAGGTTATGATGATTATGTTTACTTTAGTTTGAAAGTTTGAGCCCCAAATTATGCTGTAATGCTTCCTGGAATGATCATATTGACCTATGAGTCTGGGGACTATGCATCAGACCTATGAGTATGTCTGAAATTAATCCTCTCACTTATCGCCTAGTTGATAGTTTTTCTTTTCAGAAGGTAAGCTTTTATGGAACAGCTTGTGATTCATAGTTTGTCAATGAGAAAAGATCTTGGTTAAGCCCTTTTGATTTTATTGGAATTTAACAAATTCTATGTAACAATACTGAACAGAGCCTTGTATAGAATCAACACTCAATAAAAATTTAAGGACTCTACCCCCTATTTTGGACACAAATGAATTCTTCTATATCTAGAGTACCTGTAATTCTTGGTTTACCCCAAACTGTCATGCTTTATGACTCCTGTTCCAGTGTCTGATCCAGAAAGCAACCTCTTTCATTCTCAGAAGCCTTTTGTTTTGGAGCACAAATTATTAGGTCTTCCAATCTAAGATTTCCATATTCACATAGCTAAGGCCTTTTCCCTCTCACACGCTTCAAATTTTTCAGTTCAATTTGACCTAAATGTTGAGTGTCCTTATTTCCTCCCTCCTATTAACATACAATTGATTGTACTGGATATTAAGTTAATCTGTTCATTTATTCAAATGTACATATCTTCAGTGCTCAGCACTATGTTAGAGCCCAAGGATATAATGATAAGCAAGGTCCATATGACTCTGCCCTCATAAAATACATGAATGTCTAGTGGATAAGGCTAAGAAAGGTTAAGACAAAGGAAAGTCTAAGAAAGCCAAACTGATAGCTACAGGAAGAAATTTGCCAGTGTCAGTCAAGTTCTCAAGCCGAGGAAGGGAAAGAAACCCTGGATCTCTTAGGTCTGAGCTGGAAAGCTAAAGCTTTCAAATTCTAATGGGATCAAAGGAGCTCATATCCTGCATCTTTCACAACTTAGAATCTCATTACATCCACTCATAGACTGACTATAGAATCCTGAACTTTCAGACCATAATATGGCTTCTCTGGTATGGGGAAAAAAAGCATTTCATTTTTCAATACAGATAAGGTAGGAATTGAAAATTAGTTGATTTCCTTTTGGCTCTTTTAATTCTTTCCTGAACAGTCACCACAATGTGGGGCATAAGTGACACCCTGTGCTGCCAGACTCCCTGGTTCTGTGAAACTTCTTAGCTCTCACACAATTTATGAACCAATTAAGGCCTTTGGAAAGTCATAGTACAGTGACACAGGTACTGGAATGTAGCATTCACAGTATTAGGGAATGCATAACTGCCTGGAAAAGTCCCCTTTGTTATAAAAAATTAAATTTTGTTTTACTTTTCTTTTGGTCTAACAAGGGAAAATATGTTAATTATGGTTTTCTAGCTCTGACTCATTTCAGATTTGCAGGATCAGTCCAGACATAATACTCTCATTTAAATCCAAATAAATCTTTCTTTCCTTCTTTCTTTTATTTTGTTTAAATTGTTATTGAATCCACAGTGGATTCATCCAACCATTATAAAACATGTGTTAGGATATGTATTGGGTTTAAGAAATAAACGCTTTCTCTGAATTGCAAATGAATAGTACTATTAGTACTACTATGGAAATAATAATATTTGGTTCCTGAAAAAATTTAAGTAGAAGTCAGAATATAATGTAATATGAAACATAGTAAATGATCAATAAATATTATAAGTAAGTGTTGGGATTTCCTACATTAATTGAAAAGGTAAACCAAATAAACTGATGAGTATTTCCAAATCTGAGAACCTTTTAAATAAATTTAAAACCACCATTTTAACACACACACACACACTCTCCCCCCACACACAGAGACATTAATATATAAAGAGAAATTATTAGGGCTTAACAGACCAAACAGTGCAGTCTAGCAACAAATCTAAAGGGTTACTCAACCTGTATAAAGTAGATCTAACAATCCAAATAGAATAAAAAGAATCCAATATTTTCAAACCTGAATAATCATTATAATATATGCACTTTAATGCCGGTGTCAATACTTTCTTGCTTAAAGGATGATTAATTGTATTTTCCATTTCTAGGACTGTCATAATTTAGCCATTTCAGAGACATATTCATAATACTACCAATATTATTTTCATAGCTTATATTTTTTCAGCTATACTATATTACATGCTGGTCACAAATCCAGTGATTTAGATGAGACTTTTTTTTTATTATCTCCATTTTACAGGTGAGAAAACTGAGGCTTAAGAATATCATGTTACTATATACAGAGCTATAATTTATCAAATATGAAGATAAGTTTTACCATTTGGTCTTATTCCACTTGCAGACCTGAGGACATTAATCACACTTTTTCAGAATTATAAACATGCATCCTGTCTTTTTTAGGTTTATTTTTCAGGGTAGTGGAAAGAGAACCATATATTGAAGATGACAATCATAATAATAATGATTAATCATGACTGACATTATGAGTGCTTTTGTCTTAAAATATAACTGCGTAAACAAGGTTTTCTGCAGTTTAATTTCTGCTGTTGAGGAAAATACCTTCATTTGTATTTCCTGCAGACAAGACGCTTTCAGAGGACTGCCTGCAAATCCCAGCCTCTGGGCACAGCAGTGCCCTATCTGGGGCTTTCATGCAAATGTCTCATTGCACTCAACCAAAATTACAAATTGATTACAAGTCACATAAACAGGGATCATCTTAGTCATCACAGAAGTTTAGCTGTCTCTGGGCTGAAACAAGGCAGCTGTTTAATCACAAACACTGTACTCTTCAATAGTGTAGGACAGTGTGAAAATGGTCTGATTCACAAATGCTGCCTTCGACTGTAGCTACATAAATATCAAAACAATGTAAATATGTTAAAGACAAACCAAAGTAAGACTAAAAATAGTGAAATAACGAATTAGTAAACTGACATACGAAGGGAGATTAAAATTAAAAATCAGTGGACTCTTCATTCTGCAGAGGCAGAAGTGAAATATAATGGAATCCAGTCCAAAGACTACATGACTCCATTAGTAACGTGATCTGTGTCAAGTCACTTATACATTACGAAGCTCAACTTTCTTACCCAGGAAAGTATTGAGACTACATTATCTCTAACGTCCTTTCCATGACTAGAGTTCTCGTAATTCTATAATATTTTTTAAATGAACTTTTATTTTAAAGAATGAGGCTAAAACAGGGCAGAGGTCAAAAGATATACATGGTGCCTTCACAAAGCCTGGAAAATTCCTACCGTCCGTGATGTGAATTATTGATCCATATATTTGTCATTCTTTCCCATCTTGAAAGATGATGAAGTCATTCCCAGTTTTATAACATTACTAAATTTGTCTTCACTGGGGAGCAAAAAGTATGGTTATATTACATTGTTAACCAAAATTTCAAGATGGTCACTCTGAGTCTTGACCTTTTTTTAAATAAGTAAACTAGTAAGTGAACAAAATTTCTGCTTTCACCAAAAAATAATAATAATAATAATAAACTGTCTTTTAAAAGCCGATATATGAGCAGAGCCTTAAGTGGGGTTTTCAAGAAAATATGTTGTTACTTAGGCTCAGAAAATTTTTAAATTATTACCCATGCCTTCAGCTTCTACTTTCTTCCCTCATAGCTACAAAATAGACTGCACTTACCAAAAACAAAAAACACCTACTTAGGTAACTACATGGCTTCTTTCTGTATTGTGTCAAAACAGAAGAAGTTGCACCAGACAATATTAAACAGGCAAGAAAGACTTTATTCAAGGCTCTGGCAATAGAGGAGAGGGATGAGTTCAGAATTCAGCCTGAATTAAACTCCTCTGAAACAAAGGGCAGGAGCATTTTTATGAAGGTAGGGTTGGAAGTTCTTAGACACATCCATATTTGCTAATTGGCTTTATCTATAGGAAAAATCAACTTTCTCCTATCTTCATGGTGGAAGGTAGTTTTACTACTTTGAGTGAGGCATCTACCCAAGTTAGGCTCCTACTTACCCACAGAGGATAGGAGATAGAGGCTTTATCTGCCTAGAAGATTACATTTCAAATGGATGACCCCCAGGTCCTAGAGAAAGACATTCCTGGGTTGTAAAAATGAGGCTTTAAAAAAATTTGCATCTCAGAGTAATAGAGAACAATCTTACAATTACAAATAAAACAGTCTAGGAAAAGGGAGATCAGGAGCCAGAGTTAGGAAGAAGCCTGTCTAAAATTTAGTCAAGCTGAGAGAACATTAAGGCCATCTTGTCCAGTTGCAAACTTCTCTAAACATAGTCAAAAGGAAAGTGGTTGGAGGAGAGAAAAGTGAAGAGAGAAAGATACAGATAGAGGTAGACAAATGATAGTAGTAGATAGATAAATGATTTAAAGATAGATAGATAAATGATAGATAGATAGATGATAGATAGATAGATAGATGATAGATAGATAATAGATGGACAGCCATAGATTGATAGACACAATTTATAGTGAATACTTTACAGTGACTCCTTACTATGAGCCTCCAGAATAAGAAGTAGAAAGAAAGGGTAAAAGAAATTTAGTTTGGATTCTTAAATCCAGTGCTCTCTACTACAGAATAAATCTGGACAGCTCTTGGTTACATCAGCAGATGACAGGATATCAAGAAGCCTGCATATAAAACTTCAGTGCAGTATAAGTACCTCTTTTCTTGGAATATTCACTTCAATTGGTATAGTCATAACATAGAACATTGATAGCCAGATGGTGGGTTAATCTTCCTCACTAACCATCATTTCAACAATTATGTCAAACAAGTGGGCTATGCTGGGTATTATCAGAAAAAGGCAATCCTTTATTTTGTCCCCCCACTGATCATTCATACCTGCTTCTATGCTGTAAATTTATATGTCATAGTTCTCCTACTATGCCCTTAATGAAAGATTGGGCTGATTCTATATCAAACTATCATCAGAAACCATTTTCTCTATCTCTTGGTTTTTGACCATCTCTTTGCAAGAACTGCTGAGATGACAAGCATTTCACATTAGAATATGTAGGGAGTTTTCACCTGCTGTTTTGGGTTCCAAATCAAAATAGATACACAGAGAATCCAATCTGAACATCTATTTTACTACCTATCTTTGCTGCCATCTGCTCTCTTTTCTCTCTACTATTCCTTTTGACCATTTAAGTGATATTTAAGCATTGTATTTATTTCCTGAGACTGCTGTAACAAACTACCATAAATTTGGTGGCTTAAAATAACATAAATTTATTCTTTCACAGTTCTAGAGGCTAGAAGTCCAAAATCAAGGTAAGACCACAATCTCTACAGAGTCTCTAAGGGAAATTCTGTTTCTGCCTTTTCTAGGTTTTAATAGTTTCTAGCCTTCCTTGGCTTGAGCTCACATTACTACAATATCTGCCTGCATCTTCACATTACTTTCTGCCAAGTAATCCAGAGTAGTTTTTTCTTCTCAATATCCTTAACTCACGTTTGCAAAGATCCTTTATCCAAATAAGATAACATTTACAAATTAGAGGGATTAGAACTTGATATCTTGGGGAGGCCATTATGTGTTCTAACTTATCATCATGCATTGTTAAAAGGTATTATTTAGGCACAGACTAGCAATGGGATTAGTCCCTATAAAATGTTTTTTTAATTAAAAATTTTTTAAATTGAAGTATAGTTGATTTAAAATGTGCTAATTTCTGCTGTATAGCAAAATGATTCAGCCATATATATATATATATATATATGTATATGTATGTATGTATACATTCTTTTTTGTATTCTTTTCCATTGTGGTTTATCACAGGATATTGAATATAGTTCCCTGTGCTATACAGGACCTTGTTGCTTATGCATTCTATATGTAATAGTTTGCATCTGATAACCCCAAACACTCTAAGGTGTTTTGTATTTCTTAACACAAAATGTATTTTATAACAATTACAGACATAGAAAAGTAAGCCCTTAGTAAAAGTATATGGAGAAAAAATGGGAATTTTTCCCCTCAGCCCACTCTACAAAATTCTCATTACCATAGCATTTGCCATGATTTGGAGACCTTTTCTTTCCCACAGCACTAATGATAGAGGCATTTAACAGTAAGGAAAAAAAATAAATAATAGATTTAGCAAACTAAAACTGTCTTAGACTAAGATAATATTAATGAGAACAATAAAAGACAATATTTGCATTTCTGTTTGGGGAGAACATTATAGAGAAAGTAATTTAACAATTTGCATACTATTATGCATTAACTGTCTTCAAGTTGTATTTTATCCTTCATTAATCACAATTTTTGTATTTTTCCAAGTTGCCCAAAATGCTGTTACTGCATTCACTTGAAATATAACATAGTGATCAAGACCCAAGACATTAGATTCAGACATAACTGAATTTGAACCCCATGTCCTCCTCACAATTTCTGGGCTACCAAGGAAATGATTTTTCTTCTAAGAATGCTACTTATACTTTGTAAAACTCCTAATGTATGCTAAGTTCTTGGTATTTGACCACTCAATGATGGAGCCTGGAATGAGTCTGGAGGTAGATTGCCTGGGTTCAAATCCCACTCCCACTTTTTAGTCTTGTGATATTGAATAAGTTAGTTAATACCTTTTCTCCATCAGTTTTCTCATCTGCATAATGAAATAATGATCTATCTTTCAGTGTCATGGTAAGGATTAAATTATTTAATTCATGAAAAGCATAGAGCCTGGCACATATGAAACCCTCAGTGAGGATGAGCTATTATGGTCCTCGTCATCAGCACCATCATCATTTCTCTTTATATTGTATTGATACTAAAAGGATTACTCAGCAATTCTAAGAGGTACCACTGTTGAGAGAACTCTAGATTTAAATTAGATTTCAGGAAGAAATATTATATATGTTTTAATATAGAGATGAATAAGATTTATAATTTGCTTGTATATAATGCCTATCTCATAATAAGTAAAGAAAAGGAATGCTGAGCAGAAACTTGATGTAGTAAATCAGAACTATTTTAATAACAAAGAAAATTTAGAGTTAGCATAATGAACAACTGAATGTCTGAGAGAATGAAGATCATTGTTGAAGTTACTGGAAACAAAACACTTCAAAGGAAACAGTCTTTGCATGTAGAACAAATCATGATATAAATGCACATCCTTGTTTAAGATGTGGTAACAATTCATGAACATCAGCACAAAAATTCTAAAACATATGCCAAGACACATTGGTGAAGATGAGAATTTTCAGGAAGACTGCATATCAAAAGAAGCCAGCTGATATGGTATTAAATTCCACCATGATTTGGTCTAGAGATTTGACCAGTTATCTTCAGTTTATCTATAATATTTTAAAGAGATAACTGTAAGATCCAGGAATGGTTGTTTATGAATGTTATATGTTATTAATTATTATAATTTTAGAATCAAAACATTCATTGATGTTTATTCAAAGCCTCCTTCCATAGGCTACAGTATTAGACAAATAAGCCCTTGTTTTAAACAATTATAATTTGTAATTATAAAAGTCTGTCACTTAAGCTAAAATCATGTCTTTAATATTAGAATCTGGTACATGAAAAGGAAGGTAGTCATTTGATTCTGTTTTTCATGAATGTATAAATCATGACTGAAAATATCAGTTGTTCTTGATTTATTGAGTAATAATAACAAATTCAGGAAAAGAAAAGATATGAAGATGAAAGTGAGAAATCTGAATTAGGGTGAATATGATGCCATTGATGGAAGAAGGATTTTAGGAGGAAGAAACAGGGAGGAAAACACTGTTTAATTCTGAACACATTGGCTTTTATGTAATAGTATCTGAATGAAGATTTTCATAGATAATTAGGAAAAATGGAATTGGAATTCAAGTCAACATTTAGATAAGTTTTAAACTTGGAGATAGAATCAGATTACTAGAAAAAAAGTGTTCATCTAGGGGTGTTGGTGATACATACTGAACTTCAGGGAGAAGTCACAGAATGGAATCAGAGAGAAGTCATAGCTTTTGGAGGACCAGAAAAATGCCATATATTCTATGTCTGGGGAGAACATCTGTTACTGTTGAAACACATTTCCCAAGAATAAATGAAAGTCTATCTTCCTATATCTCACACCCACTGCTTTCTAATTCTACCGTATAAACTCTGCAGAACAATTGTAATGTTCCCTCCTTTTGGTCCTTCAAAAGGGCAATGACTATTTTTTCCCCCTATTCGTGGCATTATATTCTTTGTACTTACCCTAGAATCTGCTATACAATAGCTTATAAATATTTATTAAATGATTGCATACATGAAGAAAGCTATCATCATATTATTCCCAATTTTTTTCTTCCCTGGGTTATTTATGTATGTGGCCATACTATTCCTGCTACTTTACCAGAAATGCACACCCATATGAGTACTGCTTGTTTATAAAAGTTCTGCAGATGGTGGAAGCTCTGATTATTTCGACCGTAATGTTTTTCTCATCTTCTTCAGGCTCTGGAGAGAGACGTGCTCTAGAAAGACATCATGGAGCTGTCAATCATGCAGGTTCAAGCTGACCCAAAGAGGATCCCTTTCTATGTCTATGGTAATCCACTCAAGCAGAGCTAGTCAGGTTTCCCAGTGATAATTATATAAACTTTGAGATAGAAAAATCCATTTTCTGAAGGAATTGGTGAGCTAAAAGGATGTGAGTTACTGCTCAAATGGTCTGCTATTGCTGCCACAGGAGAAGAAACTGTAGAGAATGAGGATCAGTAGAAGTTAGTATAGTTGAGGTCTGGAGAGAAAGCTGCCCTGTGACATTGTTGACCTAGAACTTGGCAATCAAGTTGAGCCCTGGGGCTCACCTTTTCAAGAGCCAATGAATTTTTTTCCTAAACTATATTCAGTAGGTGTTCCATCACTTGTAATTAGAAAATGACTCATTAAAATCAGCACCCAAAATGGCACACGGATTCTTAAGTGTGGTCTGATTTCTACAAAGTTCTAATTAGATGAGAAAACATGTTTGCTTGCCATTATAATTTTCCCAACATATGGTTGTGATTTATGTATTAAAATGTGATATTATTACCTACTGATTGATAATCATCTGCTTCCTTCCATATTTGGTCACCATGATGCCACCTACATTCATACAAGGGAGAATTTTGAGAGACAATAAGCCAATCAGGTTTTCAAGCCAATTAAATGTATGTTATTTTTAGCATATATTTTTACCATAAGAAATTATTCTTCACTTGAAGAAAAAATTCAAACCTGCTACATCTTATTATGTTTCATGGGGTGCTGAAAGAGACTGCTTTAAACAAAATATTTTACTGACAAAATGTCTTTATAATAAGATCCTTGTTATGCCAACCTAATTTTCTTTTAAATGGCAATAGAGCTTAGATACACTTTTAATCAGTTTTATAGAATGACAGTGGAACTAGGATGATGAACTAGATAAATCCAAGTAAAAGTCATTTGGGGCAAACAAATAAGGTAGAGTTATTTGGTGGAGTGTTATTTTTTGAATGGTAAGTATAGGGTGAGGGGGGAAAGATTACTCACAGGAAATGTGCTGGAGAATGTCTTCTCTGTAGAGTGGTTGTAGAAAATGTAAAAGGCCCTCTAAAGCTTACCTGGAATTTTTTGAGTAGAAAATAAATGAAATTGTCAGAAAGAAGCAGAATTTTTAAAAATCAGTTTTTCCAAAGTTAGATTACATTTCCTTTTTGTTGTACTTCTAATGGCTTCTTGAGCCTTTCATTTTCTTCTAATTGTCATCTTAAAAAAACAACTCTAATGAAATTGCTGAAGGTGTCAGAAAAATGTATAGAGAGAAGCAAGGTGCTACAATCATCCATTATTATGAGACTGTGAACTGTAAACATCAGACAGGGCACCCACCACTGCAGAGGCAAATTGAAAGCTGAAAGAGGTTTGCTTTATTGTCTCTCTGATTTAAAATTGATTGAAAGGCATATACAAATGGAAAAGCTGTCAAAAACTGTGGTATGTTCATAGCTCATCTTTTCCTTCTGACCCAAAGCTTTAATGGAATTCCTTTCAGGTGCAGAAGGAAGAAGGTAGGTTTTGAACCCGTCATGTAGAAGTGTGAACTGAGATCTGGACATAGGAGGCAACCATTTCCTAGTGTCTGTTGATACAAATCTTTAGCACAGTAGATTTGCCCAAGTTGATGAAATAAGTGCGTAGACCACATTGCCTAATTGTGTAGTGTTTTGTTGTCATTCACACAAAAGATAATGCTCTCAAGTCTGAAGGACATTCAAAAGTCATGTGAAAATAGGATGACGTGAAAAAAAAATGGTACATCTAGGACAGCATCTCTGATTTGCTCTTTGCTTCTTTCCTTGTCTCTGTGCCAACACCCTCACCAAGACATTGTCATCTCACCTCTGGCTTGGTCCCTTTTCCTGAATCCACACTGCTGTCTGACATTTATCATTTTCTTGGGGAGTGGAAGAGGGATGGAGTGGGAATTTGGGGTTAGCAGATGCAAACTGTTATATAAAATGGCTAAACAACAAGGTCTAACTGTATAGCATAGGGAAATATATTCAATATTCTATGATAAACCATAATGGAAAAGAATGTATATACATGTATATACATTCAGCAGAAATTAATACATTATAAAACAACTATATTTCAATTTAAAAAATTAAAAAATAATTTATCACATTCTCTAAACTAGACTAAATATTTTGAAGGAGTTAATTTATACTTAATTTAACTTAATTTAATTTAATTCTGCACCACAAATCTTTTAAGGGCTCTCAACTGCCAGTATTCTAACTGAAAATTAAGAACTACAGGCAGGCAGTCAGAGTTCTCAGGAATATTGCTCCACTTTATACCTCCACCATTAGCATTTATTAATCCCCTAAACTTTTCATTATAGACAAACTGGTCTCCTTCACCACACCCTCACCCCCAGACACCTCTGACCCAACACAATATACTTAGTTCTACCTTTAAACAATTTAGTGAATTATTTTCCTTACATGAAGAACCTATCCTGATACTCTCTGTATTTACAAATTGTATCCATTCTTCAGATTTTCATTCAAATCTTAATGTCTTCATGTTTAAGATGTATCAGGAAATATTCAGTTGTTTTTGCTGGAATAAGTTCTTAACATGGAAAACCAGTCCGTTTTATAAGATCAATAACAGGTAAGATGCAGTTTTTTTGTGGCAACAGCATGTAACAAGACAGCACTTAAAATTTTGTACTGTTTCTTGTTTTATGCACGCATATATATCCACACCCACATACAAAACATATGCTCATTTTTGGTGCAATAGAATAATTACTCTTAAAATTAGAAATAGTTGTATGATTGAAAATAGAAAAAAATTTCAAAGACCATTTAATTATGAGATTTGATCAGACTCAAAGTGAAATATCAAATATTAGTACCAACCAATTTCTTAATATCAACCACATTGATAAAAGTAAATGAAGTAAAACAATGTATTAAAGCTTACACATAATCACTTGAACTCTAGAATATCCGATTTCTAGATATCACAGATTATTTTTGCATTGGGATTTCCTTTTTATGATAATAGAATTTACTCAGATCTTTAATGTTTTTCTGTAATAAAATTTTAATAAATAATGCTTAAATTCAAAATCATTCAAAACACAACTAAATGTGTTTTGAAAGAAGACTCTCAGCTTCTTTCAGCATTAACTCAATATTATCAAATATTTAGGCAAACAGAATTAAAATCTGACTGTAAAAATGCACATACAACATTTTTAAAGGCAAGGTGCCACCTGACACTTCGGAAGAAGCTAGTAAGTCTCAGAGAATACTTTATCAAGGCAGTGCTATTGACATTGTAATAAACATGTTAAAAGCACAAAAAAATCTGTGAAAATATAATTAGTACAATATTCTAAAAAGAGTATAGAAAATAACTCAAAAATATGAATCCAAAACACTTGAGACATTAATTTTAAGGCTAAGAATATTTGAAATCTTCACACAGCAGGTGGAAGAGGTTTCCAATATAGCTGCTCTCTGCATTTTTCAGGTGTTTATTTTAAAAGAAGATTAACAAAAAGTGAGTATGAAAAGAAAAGAAACAACCTTCTTAAGTGTCTGGCATTTTAAAAATATTCTGTCAAGTAAGGTGTCAAAACTGTGATGATATTTGTATTGAGAATATGAACAGCATGAGAGAAAAACTATGACACTTTTATTATGTGTAAGCTATCATTATATGTTTCATAGAAAAATAACACCAGTTAGGAAAGTTGCTGGAAAGTATTGTCATAAAATATCATTACTAAGTGTATTTATTTAAGTTTTGGGGCAGAGGATTTTAATTTTATTTTGTTTAGAGTTACTTGTAATCCTAGTTGGAGTCCTTTTTTTTTTTTTTTTGTACTGGAATCTGTTGTATGTTTCTATGAAAGTTTATGATATGTGAATTTCAAATGGCATTTTAAATGTTAGCAGTTCAACTCTATACATTGTTTATGGAGCTTGCATATTTTGCTCCTAATATTAATAATCTAAATAAATCCAACTCACATTCACAGAGTCACCTACTTTTAAATGTAGCTAATTGTCAGCATTAAATTGTCAGCATTAAAACTGAAACTTAACATCTGATTTCATCACTCAAGGAAATATAAATGTGACTATTTTGAAACATTGAATGATTATTTAATAGGTGAAGCCACATCTAATTTGATGATTTTTTTGAAAGATTTCTAAGTTACAAGATACATTTAAAAAAAATTCTTCTCGGGGCTTCCCTGGTGGCGCAGTGGTTGAGAGTCCGCCTGCCGATGCAAGGGAGGCGGGTTCATGCCCCGGTCCGGGAGGATCCCACATGCCGCAGAGCGGCTGGGCCCGTGAGCCATGGCCGCTGAGCCTGCGCGTCCGGAGCCTGTGCTCCGCAGCGGGAGGGGCCACAGCGGTGACAGGCCCGCGTACCGCAAAAAAATAAAAAATAAAGCTCTTCGCAAACAATGAACATCTCTGTCGGCAAAGGAACATTTTCAGATTCAATTAAAGAGCAAGTACTAGTTAAATACTGGTAAGGTAGTGATTTAATTTTGAAAAAAATCACTGCTATTTTGTCAAGCTTCCAGAACAATTTAATTGGAAGCTTGATAGTACAGAGAATTGTTTTAAAATCATCTGCAATTATTTATCTGTGTAAATCAAGAATTTCTCAACACTGTGCCCTGAAAAACAAAATTGAGAAATAAATTGGAAAGCAAACCTGAATTAAACATGAAATAATTTATACCAACAAAATATTCTCTGGTTCTGCTGTATACATTAGAATTTCTTTTTTTTTTTTTTTTTTTTTTTTTTTTTTTCTCTCACTGCTGCGGCCTCTCCCTTTGCGGAGCACAGGCTCCAGACGCACAGGCCCAACGGCCATGGCTCATGGGCCCAGCGGCTCCGCGGCATGTGGGATCTTCCCGGACCGGGACACGAACCCCTGTCTCCTACATTGGCAGGCGGACTCTCAACCACTGCGCCACCAGGGAAGCCCCAAAGTTTTATTTTGTATTGTTCCATATTAATTTTGTGATGTTGGTTAAATTACCTAGTGTCCATAAGAGAACTCTAGTGTGGCAGAAGGAACCTAAATTTTATCTGAAGTCAAATCTCCTAGTTGCATTTATGAGCTTTATGAGGTAAACACATCACTTAAAGTCCTTTATATCTCCTTTTCCTCATCCTTAAAATGGTGATAATAATAGCTTTTTCATATGATGGTTAATAAGACTGCTTATGTAAAATGAGAAGCATAACTTGGCATATGATAAGGGCTTAATAGGTGTTACAGACCTTCATCTTTAGTCCTTGTTAAGTTCAAGAATGGTCTTGGGAATCCTTCAGAAGGGCCTTCCATCACCAAGGAGCAGAGAATGGAATATACTAAATGTCAGAAGAAAAAGAAGAATCAAGCTCTTTGTTTAGAGAGAAATATACTTTATTTGGTGATTTGCTAGTATTCAGGAAGGTAGAATGATTACAAGTTGAATGTCACTTGCCTTTTCCCTCAATATTTTACCAAGGCAACTCTCCAGGAGCAAAAAAAAAAAAAAAATGACCAGAGGCTCCAGGTGAATCTACAATTTTATAATACAATATTTATATTTGTCATCCAGAAATAAGATCTGTGATTCACTGAAATAATAGTTTAAAATGTCCTATTAAACAATTTTTATTTTTATAAAATAAAACAGATTTTATAAAACAAATTTTATTTTCATATTTCTTGGGAAAATACAAGGCATTGCTCTATTTGAAAACACTTTAAATTTTTTTTTAATTTTAAAATAAAAATGATGAAAAATGAGAGAAAATAATGGGAACAGTCACAATGGGAGCATCATTTTGAAATATATAAATAAATAAACTGTTATAGGATTAGTGAGGGCCAAAAAAATAGAGAGTAGAAAGTTACTATTTCTTAAATTTACGTTGTGTGCTAGACCACAGGTCAGATATCTGCATATGTTAATTCAACTCCAACTCATAATAAATTTATGGAATAACTTCTGGAATCCCTATTTTACAAATGCGAAAACAGAAGCTCTGAGAGATTATATAAAAGGTCCCATATCTAGTGCTAGAGAGACCTTACCAGCTTTCCCCTCCTTCCAGACATAGAGAGGTTTTACAGTTTTCCACTCCTTCTACAGTTAGTCAAGGTCAAGTTACTATTTCTGTGTTGGGAACAGAAGTGATTGACATGAGCCAGTTCTGGACTGATGCACTTAAATGTAGGTGGGGGACACTTCAATGTTCTTTTTTTTGCTACATTGACCTAGAAGACAACACATTCCACATGGTACAGCCGTAAAATTATGTGACCAGTCAGCCTGGAACAATGAGTTTCCGCATGGAGAATAACAATGGACTTTGTGTGGACAAGAAATAAATCTTTGATATGCTCAGGGTGATTGGAAGCCAGGCTATCCTGATGGCAAGCTTTTTACTCTTTACCTATACTTTTCTCCCCTCCA
>NW_006793902.1:2540572-2543788 GCF_000442215.2 Lipotes vexillifer
TCCCTATACTTTTCTCCCCTCCAAAACCACAGTTCCAGCCCTTAACTTATACTGAGACTGGGCAGGTGGATACCATAAATTCTCTTTCTGGGGGGTGTTTTGGCAAGACCTTACAGATTGTGCCTGTTTCTTAGGCTTTTTACCACCATTCAGTTCAGAAAAAGAAATAGTATTGTGTTCTTACAGGTGAAAGACTTGTCATTTTCCTATGTTATCTTGTAGAAAACTACTCAAAAATTGCACGTGTTTTCAAATTGTTTGCTCAAATCTTGATGTTCGTCTAGATTAAATTTTTGTTAGTTGAAGACTATCTAACTCCTTTGTCAATCAGGGAGTGGTTAATAGCAAAAGGCTTGTTGTAGTTCTGAATACATAAGAGCAGTTTACAGGAGTGGTTTAAAAAAAAATTCCTGGTTACATACTATAATAAATAATTCAGCCTTTAAATACAGATTGGATTCCTTAAAGGCAAAGAATGAACATACTCAGCATATTAATGCTGTTCGGATTTTGCTTTGTGAAATGTTTAGCAATTTCAGATGAATTCATAAGTGCTTTTATTTGAGAATTTGGGCATTACATTCATAAGCATATTGAATGAAATACAGGAAGTGAATACAGATGTGGCTCTTTGAGCACAAATATGCCATATTTTAATAATGCCTTCGGGGTTCTAGAAATACCCTTGGATCTATAAGCTTGGATCAAATTCCTCTTATGGTTTTCTGTTTGAATTTACAAAAGTCACCCATTATCCTAGAATTCAGATTCTTGATTTACAAAGTGAGGCTGAAATGCAACAAAATATGGTGATTTTGGTAAATAACATAGGGTGGAAACAAAACAACAGTCATACTGAATGGTCTACATACACTGCTGTGGACAGGCAAATTAAAGATTATTTTTCAGTGCTTGCTATGGCTGAGGACACTATGCTGATATGTCTTCTTATTACATTTGTACTTTATATTGAAATATAATTGACTGTATGTCAATTAACCTATATTAGTTTCAGGCATACAACTTAATGATTCAGTATTTGCATATATTGTGAAATGATCACCACAGTAAGCCTAGATATCATCTGTAACCATAGTTACATTTTTTTTCTTGTAATGAGAACTTTTAAGATTTACTTTCTTAGCAACTTTCTAATATGCAATACAGTATTATTAACTATAGTCATCATGCTGTATGTTATATCCTCATGACTTGTTTATTTTATAACTGAAACTTTGTATCTTTTGAGTCCCTTCACCTATTTTACCTACCCCTCACTCCCTGCCTCAAGAAACCATCAATCTTTTCTCTTTTTTCTTTCTGTTCTCTTTATTCGTACTTCTTTTTTAATTATTATTATTTGTTTTTGGCTGCATTTGGTCTTTGTTGCTGTATGCAGTCTTTCTCTAGTTGTGGTACACAGGCCCTAGAGTACACGTGCTTCAGTAGTTGCCGTGCGTGGGCTCAGTAGTTGTGGCGCACGGGCTTAGCTGCTCCACGGCATGTGGGATCTTCCTGGACCAGGGATTGAACCTGTGTCCCCTGCACTGGCAGGCAGATTCTTAACCACTGCACCACCAGGGAAGTCCCATATTTGTACTACTTAAGCAAGATAAAATATTCAAGCCTACAGTAATGAAAGAATCCAAAATATTCAAGCCTACAATAATGAAAGAATCCACCCAACTTCTCTGTGTCATAGAGTTTTGCTCATGAAGTGTAAACAACCTTGGGAAAAGGATTCAGTGAGGAGTAGGCTCTGCGTTTGATGCTGTGGTGCCACCTTGATGTCAGTACCTGGTCAAAAGTCTTGGTAGAGGGCCGTGAAGTTGAGGCATGGCCCAGGTAGAATCATATTTTTCATTATTCAGAATAGTTTATTTATTTATTTAATTTTTATTGGGGTATAGTTGATTTACAATGTTGTGTTAGTTTCAGGTGTACAGCAAAGTGAATCAGTTATACATATACATACAATCCACTCTTTTAGATTATTTTCCCATATAGGTCATTACAGAGTATTGAGTAGATTTCCCTGTGCTATACAGCAGGTTCTTATTTGTTATCTATTTTATATATAGTTATGTGTATATGTCAGTCCCAAACTCCCAATTTGTCCCTCCTCCCCTTATCCCCTGGTAACCATAAGTTTGCTTTCTATATCCATGACTCTACTTCCGTTTTATAAAAAAGCTCATTTGTACCCTTCTTTTTAGATTCCACATGTAAGTGCTATCATATGATGTATAAAGAACATGTGGTACATATATGCAATGGAATATTACTCAGCCATAAAAAAGAACAAAATAATGCCATTTGCAGCAAGATGGATGGACCTAGAGACTGTCATACTGAGTGAAGTAGGTCAGACACAGGTAAAATCATTTTTAACTTACCATCAATCCTGTCTGTCTTAAGCAGTAGATGGCCTAAATGAAGAGTTCCTTTGTCTTGGGGATTATGAATGGAAAAGAAGAGGAAAAGCAACTTTCCTTCACTTTCTTTCTGTAGCATTGAATGACATGTGCTCAATTACATAGTTTATATAAATGTGTGATTTCCTATTCCTTTTTCTAGCTAAGAAGCAATCCAAAGTGTTCAGATAGCCTTGAACTAGGAATTGAACCACTGGGGCTAACTTGGTCTATATAGAGAAAGCTGTCAGTCCAAATTCAAGCTTGAGCTGATAAGTACAAAGACAAAAATAGAGAGACAAGATACAAGCAAAGACACATGAAAGTAGAAATTAGACAACTTCGTATTTATTCATAGCCCAGTTTAAATCCCACATCTCCCATAAAATTTCCCAGATACCTCTTTCAGAAGAAATGACTTTTTATTTAATCTTATATTTTGTTTGCTGATTATAATTGAAAGATTTATCCAGACTTACACAAATAAAGATAAAGGGAAGGTACGTGAGAGAGTTCATATGGCAAATAATGGTGTGTTTTGATGGATCATTTCTAATACCAGGTGGTTGATATGTGAATGAATCAACCTGGTTTAAATATACAAGGCTGATATGGACATAACCTATGTATGATAGTTTGTTTCCTATGACAGATGCAGCCTGGCTCTCTGATGAAGCTTTTGCCTGTATAATGAGTGAAACGATGAACCATTGAACCAGATAATGAATCACTGTTGGGCCTGATTACATTTTAAATGCATATTAACCATTTAACCTCAATTGGAAGTAGTATTGGGAAAGAG
>NW_006793902.1:2543798-2561516 GCF_000442215.2 Lipotes vexillifer
GGAAAGAGTCTAAAATGATTTACAAGTTTGATTTAAATAAGCAGAAATCTTTAAAATCTAAGCAAAAGGAGATCACTCATGCAAAGTATCAAGCCAAGAGACACACAGTAGATATCCAATAAATGTTCTTTCCCTTCTATTAATTCTTGGCTAAATCTGAGCCCCTGCCAGTGAATAATGGTTATGTATTCAAGATTGTTGACTGAATTTTGCTTATGAATAATCCAACTTTATTGCCCTGAAATACCAAAAAAGATTTTCTTTTTTAAAACATCTTTATTAATTTATAATGTATATATGAACTGCACATATTTAATGTGTACAATTTGACGAATTTAGGTATATGCAAACAGGTGTGTTACCCTCACCAAAATTAAGGTAATATGCATATCAAACACCTCCCAGTTTCCCTGTGTCCTTGTGTGTGTGTGCGTTTGATAAAAACACTTAACATGAGGTTTACCCTGTCAACAAATTTTGAAACTCACAATACTGTGGTGTTAATTACAGGCACAATGTTGTACAGCGTGTTTCTAGAACTTATTTGTATAGTTTAACTGAAAATTTTCACCCATTGAATAATACTTTTCCATTTCCCTCACCTCCCAGGCACTGGCAACCGTACTGTATTTGTGCTTCTATGAGTTTGACTATTTTAGATACCTCAAAAAAGCATAAAAGGTTTTATCACCTAAGTTTTTAGCATGAAATACTATAGAGAGACTGAAATCTTATTTAACCGACATTTTTGTGAAATAAGTGTATTATTTAGTTTAATTCAAATAATCAAAAAACAATCTGTTGATAGGACAAAGCTGAGTCTATTGATTACCACCAGAGAGAGAGAGACCACCACCTCTGCAGAATTTTGGCATTGTCTCATGGGAAGAAAGGAAGAAAAGGAATTTATTGAGAAGTGGAAGTTTGATTTGGGACAAGTCTTTCAAAATGGGGACTTGATTAAGTTTGGGAAAAGATCATATTTTTCCTTGGTGAAACCAATAAGGCAAACGTTGTAAGTCAAATTATTTAACATTTTTAGGGTGCAAAATATCTGTAGAGTATTTCAGTAAGTTCCTATAATGAACAATTAATCCATTTGCTTGGGTATGTGATTCTCAGAAAAATAAAGCCATCTAATGAGGACAGTGTAATAGCAGAGACAGGTTGATATAGCTAGTAAGGCACAGTTTTGGTTTTCAGTGTCCAAGCTGTGGTGTGGAGACTGAGAGTTTCTTTTCTTATTATGATTCCTATTTGTGTGGCTCTAGGCACAATGAACATAATAGCATCTACCCTCAAGGATCTCACAGATTTGTGAAAACTTGAAAAAAAGAGCACTGATAATTATACCTTTATGATGTTGATGTTGTAGCTATAGATCAAGATGCTGACGAAGTTCAGAGTTGAAGATACTCAGCTCCACTAGGAAACAGCAATAAAGTTTTCTCTGAAGACTTAATATCTCAGCTGGGCATTGAAGGACAAGTAAGAATAAATAAATGCAAGGGGACTAAGTGGTAATATTCCAGGGAGGAAAAATAGCAGGTACAAACTTAGCCAGCCATGGAAGAACTCAGGGAGCTCAGAGAACCAGTTTGGTTTGGCTGATCTGCTTTGCTCAAATAGGGGACGGACTGGATCATTGAAGAACACTGGATGCTATACCAGTAATCTGGCTTTAAATATAGGTAATGGAGCATAATTGTAGGAAAAATGAATAATATTGGTAATTATTGAAAAATTAACATCTAAATTCTATTCTTTAGTCCTAGAAGTGGAATACTTGCAATTAAGAACATTAAGCTTCCTTCTAGGGCATATAGACATTGACAGGCACAGGGTTTTGCTTATATTCTTCACAGTATTGTCATAATGCTGATGGAGAATCTGCCTGCATTAAAGCCAATAGCATTTGGACAGGATGGATTTGAAAGATCTTCCACAGAGTGCATGTAAAGAATAGAGAGCAGACTATCACCCAAAGTATGTCAAATTACAAGGACTCTTTAGAGTCATTTTACTTACCTTGGACTACTTCGGGATTAAGCTTAATGAAAGATGAGTGATAATAGACAAGAAAGACAATTCAAGGGGAATATAATACTACATGTAAAAGTGATGGGGAAAGAATGTCCACAAGCATATTGCATCACCTCAATACTTATTTATTAAATCAGGTATTAATGTCCTCGACCATGTTTATTAGTTACTGGCTTGTGTTCCAAGCACTCTTATAGATGTTGGGGAAATAAATAAGAATACACTCTAGTTGCTGCCTTGGAAGACTGCAGTTTCCAAAGAGTGGCAAAGAAAAGTAGTCAACAGCTAATCATAAAATGACTTCAATACCATGTAAGTATATCTACTGGAGTGTGTATTGTATTTAGTAAATATGTAAGAATAGAAAATGTGGCTATAAAAAAAGGAGAAAGTTAAGGTAGTCACTGGAGAGGGTTCAGAAAAAAAAGACATTTTTAAAAGATGTAAGACATTTGAGTATTCTTTAATCTGATGGTGTTAGAGAGAATCGAATCTAAAGAGGAAGATGAGAAGTAGATTGATCAAGGGTTGAAATTTTGAGAGGTGGGTATATCAGAAAGGAAACAAGAAAAAGGAAGTAAAGATACTGACAAGGAATTGGTTGAAGAGATTCACAGTGAATCCTCAAGTGGGGAAAGTATAAGGTAAAAATGAAATAGGCTTAATAAATGAAAGAAATAGAGAAATAAAGGAAGTACAAATTATGATTACAATGTTGAACTAAATGAAAGATGGATGTAATCAGTTTGGACATCTTAATCTGGCAATATGCTATCCAAGATGCCTTGAAGTAGATCTAAAATTTGCAGAATAGGAAGATATGAAGCTGTAGTCAGATATTCAAATCACTTATTAATTTATTTATCTGTATATTTATTTTATATTGGATCATAATACATTCCATTTTCCGGTCTTTGGAGTGTGTAGTTGAAGTAGAGAGAAAATAATCATTACTGAGAGAGTGACCATGTACTCTGTTTTTTTCCCCCAAGTAAGTTATGATTTAATGTTATCTTGGTGCAGTTCTGAATAGCATCACTTTTCACCCTTAGAACTGTCTCCATTAGAATCATTATTTTTAAGTTACCCTAATTATTGGAATTGAAGTGCTCAGGCAATAGGAGACTGGATTTTGAAATAGGTCGCCAGATTAACATCGTCACCATATCTGATGGCAGGACTTGGAATAGGAAGAGAACTGTGAAATAGGTCACAAAATCTTCCAAACTTAGGACAGAGTGATCAAGTTAATAGCAGATGACAGGGATGAGGACCAAAATGATTGTCTAAATAAATAGCAAGTATCTTATAGAGGTAGAATCTTCTCTTTCTTTTTAAAATATATGCAGGGAATAGTAATAGACCCTGAAGTATACCTAGGTATTTACTGATGCCACTTATACCCATGAGTTGTAGAAAAATGAAGAGTGTCTACTCAAAAGAAATGTAGTGCAAGTAGCATCCTTCAGGAAGCCCTATATTTTAGCTAGTCCAGGAAGTCTGAAAGAGCATAGAGAGATCCCAGATATTCTAGAAGGCAGAGATAAGAGAAAGGGTCAAGGAAAATTTAGGTTAGGTAAGAGAAACCCAATTTAGGTCTTTTAAATATTATTGACTGTAGTTACTAATATTTTAGGTAATTACCAAGCATAGCAGGACTGTGAGGCATTATAATTTTAACTGAATACATGTTTTTCAAAAGGCTTGATCCCAGCAGCCACCTATAAAAGGAAAATAGGTAAGTGGTAGTGCTCAGCCTTCTCAAAATGGGTCAGCTGCAGCTTAAATTGATTCTTCTGTGGATTATACCCATGAGGAGGTTGGCAACAGAACACACCAAACCCAAGACTGTCTCTTCCAATTGGAAACAGCAACAACTTCTCAAAGAAGAAAATGGGTTCCTTGGAAGGAGTCAGAAGGGGGCTCCAAGATGATAGATGTAAAGGTGGCTTTGGAATGGAAGAGTTCTTTGGAATATGAGTTCAATTGTAAGTGGAATATTCAAGTTGAAAATATCTGCAGAAGTTGGAAAAACCTCAGAGTCCATGTTCTGTAAAAATCACATTTAGCTTGAGAAACATTTGCCAACCACTTTCTTTGAGTAAAAAATTGGAATTGTGACAGTGAAAAAGAACAGAGTGTTGGTGGTAGAAGGGAGAGTGGAAGGAAATGGAAAAAGGGAAGAGGGAAAATATATTGATATTTGCCTGTAGTGAAATGTCTGAAGAAAACAGAAGAGAAGTTAAAGGATTACTAAAATATAATGCTCTCGAAAGCAAGGAGGTAATTTCAAGAAGCAGACTATTGGCACGTAAAATACAAGGGCAAACACACTGAATGAGAAAAATGCCTTGATAGGTTATATGGTCTTTTATGAAAATCTTGCACAAAACAAGAACAAGTATAAATTTTCCACCAGGCTTTATATACTATTGGGCTTCCTATAAGGAGATAGCATTACTGATAATAATTAAAGTTCCACAGTCAGGTAGCTCTGAAAAAATTAATAGGCTGTCCCCTACTGAGTGGTTATGAAGACAGCCCTGTTTGTGGATTCTGTAGCTGCTCAAGCAATATTATATTTGAGCTTCAACGTCTGTCTCATTCTTTCTTTCATTCACTCAAGAAATATTTATTGAGTTTCTTGTAGGCACAAGCTCTAGGTTGATCACTATCTTTCAGAAAACACTATCACATTCCTGAGGTTTGAATGACATGTCTTTTTTTGGAGGAAAGGATAACAGAGGTGGGATAGTTTTTGGTTATTTTTGCCTATGACTATAGCCATTATTAGGAGCATCTGAGAACCCAATGTTTATTTTTTAAATAATTCCCGGCCACCTTATTTCATGAAACTTCCTTTATCTATTTGCCTGGGTACATCCTGATGCCATAAAAATGCCCTCATTTTTTGCTTATATTGGACCATGTATGTTTGTATATTTGATGGGGCACACTCATCAACAAATAACAGCTTGTGGGTAATTACCTCAGGGACTCCTGACTACTATTGCAACTGTTGATTTAGAATATGGGCTGAAAAGTGGGAACAGAAAATGCTTCTGAGCCTTCCAGTATTAAAAACTTTGAAATAGAACACAAACCAAGTGTCAAAGAATAAAAATCCCCTGTCAAGATGAGTCACTTAGACTAGCATTTCTCAAATTATTCTCTGCAGAACAGTAAGAAGCAAGATACTCACTCAAGTGTTTCTGCTCAACCAAGTTTAGACAATGTTGGGTTAGAACAAATTAAACAGATTTCTCTTCTGCAAGACCTCTCAAAGACTTTAATTTACTTTATGATCCCCAATCAAGGGGCATAATTGGCCAATTATTTTACCTGGAAACTTTAACCAATATCACTCCAGTAATATTGGTGTTTTATGGAAAACATTTTGTAAACTCCTGCCTTTCACAACAATGATGGATTGTAAGGATTTGTTTCCTCAATTAAAAAACAAGGACCTACTGTACAGCACAGGGAACTCTACTAGATATTCTGTAATAACCTATATGGGAAAAGAATCTGGAAAAGAATGGATACATTTATATGTATAACTGAATCACTTTGCTGTACACCTGAAACTAACACAACATTGTAAATCAACTATACTCCAATATAAAATAAAAATTAAATTAAAAATTAGAAAAGAAAAGACCTGATAATACAATTCAATTGGGAGTGTTTAATTGTTTGATTTATTTCTTAGGTCAAATAGAACACACAAATTGACTTTTCCAACACTAATAGCCATGTTAATATCAGTGGAAAATACGTTACCAATAGTAAATGATGTGTTTCAACTTGATAACATATGATTCTTTAAAATTCAGTGAAAAATAGTATGTAATAGAGCATGCTGGTTAAAGGCATGTGCTAGGGAGATAATCTACCTGTGACCAAATCCTGACTTTGGATGTGTACTAACTGTAAATTGGGGTAAGTTTCAAAACTGTCCTGTTCCTCAATTTCCTCATTTAGAAAATTCGAATAGGAATAGTAGCTAACCTCATAAAGTTATAAATATAAATCACATACAGTGTCTGCTTAAAAATAAGCATAATAAATGTTACAGATTTTATTATTATATGCAAAGGCATTGTGTTAAGCCCAATAAATGGGGAATACTAATAATACTAAAGAGTCGAATTCAGAAAGATAGAGTAGTATTCAAATTTGGATATTTCTTTTAAAATGCTGAAGCTGAAGACTTTGATGTTTTGTATAATTAAAATCATTTATCTAAATATATATTGTGTATATTGCAAATTACAGCTCAGATAAAACAATTTAATATTATACCTTAATAGAAATGGATAAATTACTTTATGCAGATTTATTAATCATTTGAACTCAATTTCCAGACTAAAGGATAATTATTTATATGTAATATTGAAAAGAGTGATTTTTCCTTCAGCTTATTTCACAGTCCTAAGCACAATTTTTATAAGTAAGGAAACTGAAGCACAAAGAAGTTAGAATAATTTGTCCAAGGTTGCATTATTAATAATTCACAGAACTGAAATTTGAACCTGGTTCTGTATGATTTCAAAGTAGCTAAAACATTACAATATTTTCTATTATATTAAAGGATTTTTGAGCATGGAATTAAAGAACTATGTCAGGTAAATAGAACTTTTAGCTGCTTAACAAGAGCCACTGGGAGAAGAATATTTCACTTTTGAGGAACCATAAACTGGAATTTCAGTAACAATCCATGAACAAGAAATTCTTTCAGATACTCTTTCACATTTACCAACTTTCAACACAAGGGCTTAAAAGCTTTAGGTCGTTTAAATAACAGATGAGATTCAAAACAATGCACTGCTTGAAAAATGTAGAGGCTAATTGGCTAAGTCTCCAGGTGTTACTTTGGAAAATTTAGGAGTTAATATCCCCTGGGTAAACCTCATCCAGCTGCTTTTGATTAGGGAATAAGACAGTCAACTTGCAAGCCTTCTGAAACTCATGCATGCCTCCTGACTTGTGAATAATTAGTCAATTTATTTTTTGATGGCTGGTGTCCAGTAACTAGCTATAGAGAATAAAGGAAGGACAAAGAGCAAAGAGAGAGAAAGATGAGCTCTTTCTCTATCAAATACATGATGTTAAACTCTGATTGTACTGATCTTGAACATAATTACAAAAAAGTTTCACTAGATTACATCTTAGTGATATGATTTTTGAATACTTTTAATAATTTACTACAAAGTTTAGAATGACCTGAAAAGAAAACTTCCATGCACAAATAAGAGAGTGGTGGGGAATTCCCTGGTGGCACAGTGGTTGAGAGTCCGCCTGCCAATGCAGGGGACACGGGTTCGTGCCCCAGTCCGGGAAGATCCCACATGCCGCGGAGCGGCTGGGCCCGTGAGCCATGGTCGATGGGCCTGCGTGTCCAGAGCCTGTGCTCCGCAACGGGAGAAGCCACAACAGTGAGAGGCCCGCGTACCTCAAAAAAAAAAAAAAAAAAGAGAGTGATGGATTGGATACCCATGTTAAGACATAAAGCAGGTGTGCTTCTATGTCCATTCATTTCTTCCAGACTAGCTGTTAATACTTCCACAAGGTAGAACCTATTTTCAATATTAATTATTTGCAAATGTAGACTTTTGTTTTAGTTTTTTACAGCTGAGTTTTTCCAAATTTGGTTTTTGTTTTAAATTGTTCATTATTAGCTAACCCTAATGGGAATGAGGTCATTAATTCAGTTGAGAATATATTTTAATTTCCCCAATCTTCCCATTTGTGTGTCTAATAATTATTTAAAATCTTTACTTAAACATGAACTTCTGGCACGTACAACACATCTACATTCAAATAATGATGACTAGCTCATTCTAGAGTGTTCAAGAGATAATAACATAATTTGATATATATCTTTAAAGGAAGTCAGTATTCAGGGAAGTCTAATTATAAGTAATAAAATAAGAATTTCTAGATAAAAGTTGGATGAAAGATATGAGTTTTTTAACAAAATGTTACTTTTCCCTCTTTCAACTGCTTTTGTTTATTACTTCTATATTTTTAAGTTGTTAAAGAAAACAGTTGATTACTCAACCTACAATTTAATTATGTGCGTATATTTTGGCAGAACATTTCACTTCTAGCAATTTATTCAACAGAAATGACACACACATATATAAAAGTGTTATGTACTAAGATTATCGATGAAGAAATGTTTATAACAGCAAAAAGTTAGAAACTGCCTAAATGTCCACTAATGGGTTCAAATTAAAAATTGTATAGTCATCTGTGAAGTGGAGCACTATATATAAACCATTAAAAAGAAAGATAAGTAAATCAACTGACACAGGAAGATGAATAAAAATAATACTAGATGAGCAAAAAGAAAAGCAGAGTATGTAATACATAAAAATAAATATATACATATATACAAAATATGTAAGTTACAATTTCATATTTGTTTAATAAAACATGTTCATTGTGGTTATCTCTATGAAAAGGTGAGGTTTTCAGGACTTTTCATTCTACCTTATATTTCTGCACTAGATGTGAAAATATACCTTTTTCTCTTTAATGAAACTATAAAGACAAAAAGAGAAATAATGTAGAAAATACATTTTAAATTATATACTTAAAATGACAATTATTTTAAGCACGTATACATAGCAGATTCATGGTTATGTTTTAAAATATAAGCACTTTTTATTTTTCTTTATACAATAACAATCCAATGAGACATATTGGCACAAATTGAATCATTTTGTTCTCTTAAGAAAGTACTTTCATTTTTAAAAAGAAAAAGATATATATACACATAAACACACATGAATCTATATGCATATATATGTAGATAGATATAGATAGATAGATAGATAGATAGATGATAGAGATACATACTTCAGAAGTCATTTCTGAAGCAGATGAGCATATTTACCTATATTTTTCTCCTAATCCTGCCATTTGTTTGGCCCTTCTCCATTAGACCAGAGATATATACTTAACCTGTTGAAATAATGACAAAAATTCCATGTAGGCCTACTGATGGCATTTGGGGCATTACACATGCCATCCAACAGAAACCTATGAGGATTTGCATTTTGATTATTTTTCTGATTTCAAAAATCATTACTTAAATATTTCTAGACAAAAAGTACTTTGCATCATTTAATCCTTTTGTTGCTGATGTATTTTGAGAAGCTCTACCAATGAGTAAGCCTAAATTCAAATTCTTTATCTGGGGAAAAAAGAATACTTTCTATGTTGAAGTATCATTCTGCTCTGCCAGCAGCCATAGCCAGGACTGAGGATTTCAACAAGCCAAATAAATTAATTAGTGGAACCACCAATTAATTTGCAGCCCATTTATCAGAAAATCTTATTGACTCTGACATAAGCCCATATCTCATTTCACAACCTGCTGTACCACCCCTGCTCCCTGCAGCTGTGCCTTGTGCTGTAGAACACAAGCATGCTTGCAAAATGCTTGCCAGAATTGGTTTCCCCGGGTTCTCCACACCTTTGGAGCAGGGGCCTGGCGGAGATCTGGGGCAACCAATGTGGCCCTGATGCCAGACTTTTTCTGTGGCCCAGTCCTTTTGGCCTTACATGATAGTAGAAGATGGTTTCCTATCCTCAGATGTTTCTCAAATCTCAAAAAGGAGAAAAAAAAGTTTTATTGCTGTCATTCCATTTTTCATGTTGAAAGAAATTGAGATTCAGAATGAAAGAGAGATCCAGGGAAATACGTGTATCTCAGTGAAAAATGGTAAAACGTCAATTCACACCTCCATTAAAGGAAAAGGAATTATGTACTAGGTAGTTTCCACATGTCATTCATTTAGTCTGTATTTAATAGTTTACTGCATCATGCTTATCTTAAAAATGTACAGATAGATGAAATATTAAAGCATTCTACCTCCTTTGTAAATGTGGGTTTATATTCAAATTGTTCATTTTCTTCCGAAAACTCAAAAAAATTGCAAAAGGAAAAACTTAGAAGTAGACTCAAATTCTAACTCTTTTTCTGCAAATGATTACTGAAAACATCATCTTTCTGTACTTTCATTCCTGCCATACCAATTTCCCTTCTTCACTCCTGCTGGCTTCAGCACAAATACTGATTTTATGTGTAAATTGCAATTTGTAATCTCCAAATTTAAAATCGCACTTGTTTTCACTGTTTCACCACCTTAACATGTTTAGGTAACTGTTAAATGTAGGTCAAAACACTAGCAAAGCTGTTAATCACTGATCATAACTGAAGTGATCTTCCAGAAAGGACTGGGTACCAGTGAGTGGGGTGAAAGGATTGTCTGATAGGACAGTAGATCGAGACTTTTATTTGAGGACAGTCTATTCTCAGGAAGGCTCATAAGGAGGGCTTGTATGCTGGCTCGGCTGAGGGGTATGTGGGAGGAGTGTCTAAGTTCAGGAGCCTGGGGGAAGGAGAGCTGCTTAACTCGAGCTTGGTCAATTCAATATATAGTAAGTGTTTTTTCCAGATTGGTCAGTGCCATAGCCAGTTCAGCTAACATTTATGAAGCAAAGAGTGCCCATGTCTGGCCTTGTCATAGGTAAACAAAAAGGGTATCTGTGAATCTTGTGTAAGTCACATGGGGAAGGATTCTGCCTTGTGGTAAGCCTCTTCCAGAACAGAGAAAAGTGGAATAATTCCTTTTTTTTTTTTTTCAATTTAATTTAATTTGTATTTTATATTGGAGTATAGTTGATTTACAATGTTGTGTTAGTTTCAGGTGTACAGCAAAGTGATTCAGTTGTACATATACATATATCCATTTTTTCTTTCAGATTCTTTTCCCATTTAGGTTATTACAGAATATTGAGTAGAGCTCCCTGTGCTATTCAGTTGGTCCTTGTTGATTATTTTATACATAGTAGTGTGTATATGTTAATCCCAACCTCCTAATTCATCCTTCCCCCCTCTTTCACCTTTGGTAACCATAAGTTTGTTTTTGAAGTCTTTGAATCTATTTCTGTTTTGTAAATAAGTTCATTTCTATCATTTTTTTGTTTCCACATATAAGTGATACCATATGATATTTGTCTTTCTCAGTCTGACTTACTTCACTTAGTATGATAATCTCTAGGTCCATCCATGTTGCTGCATATGGCATTATTTCATTCTTTTTTTATGGCTGAGTCATATCCCATTGTATATATGTAGCACATCTTTATCCATTCATCTGTTGATGGATGTTTACCTTGCTTCCATGTCTTGGGTATTGTAAAATAGTGCTGCAATGAACATTGGGGTGTATGTATCTTTCAAATTATGGTTTTCTCTGGATATATGCCCAGGAGTGGGATTTCTAGATCATATGGAAGGATTTCTTAATTGTTGCTATTTTCCAGGAGCACTCCTCTAAGATAAAATATAACAATGTCAGCACCTACTCTTAGGAATTTTGTCTGTTCTATTTACTATTGTATGCCCAGTATCTAGTAGGGCATCCAGCTCATCATTAGTCTTAAATATATAGTTTTAAACAGTGAATAAATAAACTAAATTAAGTAAGATTCACTGGGTTAAAGAAGAAAGGAGATAGGTGACGGAACAATTCTAGCTAACACTGTATATTTCACAGTTCAAGGGCAACGTGTGATTTGAGGAGTGGAGGGTAGGGCACAGGACGTGAGAGGTAAGAACTAATGTTCCTGTGGGAAGAGAAAGTTACTTCCTTTACTATTTGCCTAAACTGAGAAGCAGGCAACCTTCTTTTAAAATGCATTTAGTAACATACCTAAATCACTCAAGGAGAAGGACCAGATTTCAAGGTTGTCACTATCATCACTTCATTTAAAAAATGAGTTTTCATTTGCAAAATGGAATTTGCACTGTCCCACATAGTAAGATTTCTTTTTTCTTTAAGAACTAAATTTTATTCTCAGCCATTATGGCCAAGTGTCAATAATATCTGATAATTTATAGTACTTTGTGCACCTCAGAGTATTTACACATTGTTTCATTTGATCTTCACCAAAACCCAGTGAGGTAGGTACAACAATTTTGATCATACAAGATTTAACAAACATTAGAAATGGAACCTAGCAGGAGAAGTAATACTTCCATGGTTTTACAGGCATTTAGGGGAGAAAACTAGACCATAGCCTAAATTAATGTTTCTCAACACTTCTTTTATTACCCCAGATCAAAAGTTTTTTATAACACTATTCTCCTAATCACCTCCCCCATAGAATCCTAATACCACAGATAAGCTATACATCGATGTTTTATATACAATATGTCTATTTTTGCATTATTCATAAAATATGATGTTTTTGCCCTCAACGACCAATTTTTACCCCCTTGGGGATAGTGTCATCTTGCTGAGGCTGCATGGCTTGGGTTGTCAATCTCCACTGCCCCGAGTGATCTCACATAGCATGAATGCCTTCATGGATGTTCAAGTGGCTTATGCTTGCTTAGTTAATCTGCACAACAAAATTTACTCCCATTTTATAGATGAGAAAATCAAAACCCATAAAGTTTAAGTGATTTGTACAATGGCACATATCTAGTTCACACTAGAGAAAAGACACAAATCAAATACCTACCAGTCAGCTCTTCAATACAACATATTTTAAAGGCCATTATTAATATTTTGTAGAACCTATAATGGAAGAGATGAAAAAAGAAAAAAATATACACACACACACACATATATATATGTATAACTGAATCTCTTTGCTGTATATCTGAAAGTCAAACAACTTTTTAAATCATCTATATTTCAATAAAAATTTTATAAAATAAAAATGAAAAAAAAAACAAAAGACCATTCAGTGTTTTGTACCCAGAGAGAGAAATTTGCTATCATAAGTAGACAGACATTTTCACAGCTACTGAGTCTAATACATTCTTCCAGTATTTTAAAAAAATGTGATAGAAAAGAAAAATCTCTGATCAAAGTTGATAAGCTACTCTCCTAACACTGAGGGTGGGGTTATATGTTTTTTCCATTTCTTAGCACAGCACAAAAGACCTTATGTTATAGTTATTGTTCTGAAAATTTTGTTGAATCACTGATGAGTGACTGAGCAAACATATGCCCTGTTCTTTTTACATATAAATTTGGAATAAAGACAGAGTTTTTTCTGTTCTTATTAGAAAATATGTGATTCCCAATGGAGGGGAACATATATCAACACAGGATGAAATGCTGAATATATGTGGGTCTATATTAAACTGATAATAGAGGTTCCTCTCTAATACTGTTGTATTGCTAGGAATACCAATTCATTCATCCTCTATCCATCTGATTCTAAGCTTTAGCCATTAGAGGAAAGATTCAAAGAGCCTAATGAGGATCAGGGAGTAAGTTTTATCACTGGGGTTAGCAACTGAACTTATTTACAAAGCAGAAACAGGTTCACAGACTTAGAAAACAAACTTATGGTTACCAAAGGGGAAAGGTGGGGGGGGAGTAAATTAGAAGTTTGGGACTGGCATGTACACACTGCTGTATTTAAAACAGATAACCAACAAGGACCTATTGTACAGCACAGGGACCTCTACTCAATATTCTGTAATAACCAAAATGGGAAAAGAATTTGAAAAAGAAGAGATACATGTATATGTATAACAGAATCATTTTGCTGTACACCTGAAACTAACACAACATTGTAAATCAACTATACTCCAATATAAAGTAAAAATTAAAATAAATACATAAATACATAAAATTAAACACACACACACACACACACACACACACACACACACACACACTAAAGTGAAAGGCTTCCTTGAAAGGATAGATTAGAGAACATAAGTGAGACTTAAAGCAATCTGGGAAGTTCCCTCCATATTGAATTTTGCCTTTAACTCACCTTTGAGAGGAGTGAATTCTGCAAAGCAGATTCTATAAAGCATAACCCAGCCAACCTCACAGACTTCATTGCTGGAAAGGCAGTAAACTAAAGAAATAGAGACCTCCAAGTGTGTTTGGTAACTACCAACATGGGAAGAGTAGAAGAGAACTTGGATTTTTTTGTAGATTCAAGACACTGGGGGAGAGAGAGAGAGATTTTATGCATTTAGCAGCATTACCACCCACAGATAATATTGTTCAAGTTGCCATGTTCTTACCAAATTACTTTTCTTTTCTTGGGATAGATCAAGTAAGGAAGGGAAAAGAGCCTAAAAGAATCCCCCTTAACAGTGCTCTCTCTTGGGGAGTGGAGCAAAGCTATCTGAAAAAAAATGATGGAGCAGTAAGATTTTCTACCTAAAAACCTTGTCAAGCAGGTGCTTTGAGTCGTTATTCAATGTTAGTAATAGTATACCATTTGAGTTGCAAGTGACAAAATCTCAATTGAATTTGTTTTGGTAAGAATCTTAATTTATAGGAAGAATATTAGGGTATCACTTGTAATAGAAGTAATGGTTGAAAAGCTAAACAGTCTGGAGGAGAGGAACAAAAGGATTAGGATGCCATCAAGATTTATTCAATCCATCTGTCATGTCTGCTTTCCTCTGGAGAGCACACGTCATGCGTGCATGTATTCTGTTTTACTTCAGACAACTTGACAGCATCCACAGTCATCATTGACAGGACCTGAGCCTCCTATTCCATGCAGGGTCTTCCTCTCCCTCTGTTCTGTTAGGAAACACGTGTTGTAAAAGAATCTTCACTGGTTCAACTTTGGTCAATGGTTAGGATCAATCCATGGGGGTGGGAGAACAGATCATGCAAGTCAGAGTAGAACTGTCACTGGAACCACACAGTTGAGCAGAGACAGGAATTGTGGGGCAGTCAATAAAATATGAGTGTAAATTGTCTGGGCATATATGGGAGTAGGTGGTCAGCTACTGACAAAGGCTCCGAACAGAATTGTCTTTTTTGTAGCACTGATGTTAAAGAGTATGGCTATATCCATTATTAAATGAAAAATAGGAAAAAAAATATCGAGACAATAGTCGAAATAAAAACAAGATTATTCATATGAAAATAACTTTTCAAGTAATAGCAATGGCAGGTTTCATTTTATTATGACCTCTTAGGGCACATGTCAATTTATAAATCATTCATTGCTAAACTCAGATGCCGGGAACAAGATAATGTAAAGTTATCATAGCTGCTATTACCTGAATGCCCCTAGTATATTTGGAACTATCCTATTAAGAGAATGTTGGTAGGAGGCAAAAACAGTCTTCCACTGTAAAAGTCCCAAATGCCAGACATTGTTTTTCCCAGGTTTTATTGTCCTTAAGAAATATGCATTTAACTAATTCTTGATCTACCTCAAACTGAATCACAAGCTATTGAAGCAAGGAATAGGGGCATCTGGCAACAGAAGCAGAAACATCCAGTTCGTAGAGTATCAGAGAAACTGGCAATGGCCACTTTGATGGACTATTTCTGGCTGTCACATTTTCTCTGACTCTAGCTGCTCTCCAGTTTTCTTTATTCCTGCTTATCTTCTGAGTCTAGTTTTTCCAGTCTTCTGCATTTCTTGGTACTAACCAATATCTTTATAATAAACCCTTTTTATAAATTAAAAAACTCAGAATTGATTTTTGATGATTGTGACCTAGACCTCTGCTTGGTACATAAGAACTCAATATTAAGTCTTAAGAAATACAGCCCTCTAAGAATAAATTGCATATCATGATAAAACCTCTTGGAATTTATTTTGTTGTTTAGTGAAAAATAGGATATGATTCATATATAACTTGTCGGAAATATAGTTCTGCATAAAGTAAGGTATACCTGGATTTAGTCTTTGTGAATGTTATCAAAGTCATTCTTAGAATGTAAGAAGAAGGTACATAGTGGTCAAGATTTCTAGTTTTTAAACATTTTATATGAGATGATTTTTTTAGATATAGCTTATAAATTGATAATTGTCCCACCAAGTGAACTACTAGAAATATTTTACTTTCTCTTTCATTGTTAATGTATAACATAATATTTATTTACAGATTTGAGTACAACAAAGTAAATCACCATAGAAATACTAAGAAATTCATGATATCATGACAAGCAAAGAGTTGGAACTCTAATGATTGCAGAAGCCAAATAGGTCACATTTAATATATGATCTGGAATCTAATCAGATTAATATTTCTTAAAACCAGCCTTCCATCCTGAGCCTTCTAGGAATCGTTTAATGAATGCAAAGCTTATACCCTTGATTTTGATCCTACCTCAAATTGTTGTTCGGAGCCATATTGTTTAATTTCAGACTAATTTTCTAACATTTACAAAGACACACTACTATTTCTGCTCAATAGAAATGTTCTACATTTTATTTAATTCATAGATATCTCATACTTATAATAAATTCATAAGCAATTAGAATTTGTGATTAATTTTTAAATTCATATGCAGATATACTTGATATAAAACATGTGTTCCAAAAAGTTTGCATAAAAATGTATTTGTCTTAAATAAAATTACATTTTAAATGTTTAAAGAGACTTTATCACTTAAAAAATCAGTCCATGTATTAGTATCAACAATATTTCATTTTGGACAGTAGTTTTTAACAGTTAGAAGTTTTAATATTTATATTTACAAGCAGTCAAAACCCATAAAATTACCTTTAAATGGGATGGATATCTGGATGTACATGATAAAGAACTATATAGGAGTAATAGGAAATTAAAGGTATACTTTAATAAAGACAAATATATTCATAAGGGATGCTCTGTAAATCCAAGGTTTTTTGATCTTTTTTCAATACATTCATATCTTTCCCAGAGTTCTCCAGATAGCTTTTGCTTTGTCTTTCTCTCACTCGCTCTCCTCTCTCTCTCTCTCTTTCTGCTATTGAGGACATAGTGAGAAGGCAACTGTCTGCAACCCAAGGACAGAACTATCGCCACACGCTGACCCTACTATCACCTTGATCTTGGACCTTCTGTCTCTAGAACTGAGATAAAATAAGTTTTGATTGCTTATACTACCCAGTCTATGGTATATTGTTATGGCAGCCTGAGCATATTAATACATAGACTTAAACATTATATTTTGGCCAAATATTTATTCCCAGACATATTTTCCTTTCCAGAAAAAAAAAAATAAGGACTTCTGATTTTGAGATTTCAGAGAATTCTGTGATTCAAATAAAGTTGCCTCTAGTTGATCCCCCAATTCTAGGTTAGGACTACATTTGTTAAGTTAATTGACACTTGTCCTACTATTTTTATAATTTCAAAAATGAAATGTTGCTCTTTTCCCCTTTCATTTTGCCTTTGCCTTTTTTTTCATTTTTTGCTTCTAAAATTACTTTTTTTGTTGTGATTGTGAGATTTCAAAAATGAGTAGAGCTAAATGCATGTGTTCAGTCTAACATCTCTAACCAAAAGTTACTCATTTCAATGCTTTTTAAAATGAAACTATACTTGACTCAAGCCTCATTTTGTGAGCACAATGGAGAGTAGGGTGAATCTATTTTCTTATTATGCAAACAAAACTTGGGCTTGCACAGTCCAGAGAAACTACTCTGATCTGGTCCTTAGTCATTATGTCTGCTGTTCTCAGCATCCTTGCTCAGGTTCAGAAGGTCCACTCAAAAGCACATTGCTGCATGGTCAGCATTCATCTATCTGTGCCCAACTTGTGCATGGGGTTCTCAAACATTTACACAGATGGCTTCATTTCAAGATCTTACCACATATATACCCCATGTGAGCTGGGACTAGATTCCTACCATTCACGAAAGCAGTATCATTCCTGC
>NW_006793902.1:2561526-2647224 GCF_000442215.2 Lipotes vexillifer
TAGCTCCTTACCCTTTCTTATCTTGTGTGTGTGTGTGTGTGTGTGTGTGTGTGTGATAAACGTGTTTTATTTATTTTTTTAACATATTTATTGGAGTATAATTGCTTTACAATGGTGTGTTAGTTTCTGCTGTATAACAAAGTGAATCAGCTATACGTGTATATATATCCCCATATCCCCTTCCTCTGGCGTCTCCCTCCAATACTCCCTATCTCACCCTTCTAGGTGGTCACAAAGCACGGAGCTGATCTCCCTGTGCTATGCAGCTGCTTCCCACTAGCTATCAGTTTTACATTTGGTAGTGTATATATGTCCATGCCACTCTCTCACTTTGCCCCAGCTTACCCTTCCCCTTCCCTGTGTCCTCAAGTCCATTCTCTAGAATAAAGACACAGACCTTTCTTATCTTTGAGAAGCCACTCTTATCAGACCACTTTCCATATAGGACAGTCTGGTCTAATGACTTCCAAAAGTCTATGCCAGTGATTATTATTGAGGATGATATACCTAGGGTATATTTTCTTTAGTGTGCTATTTACTGCCACACTGATGGGTGAGATAATTACATCCTGTGGGACTAGACCATATCAGACACTCTACAATTCACTGAACAGTTTCACATAATGAAGAATTAATTTGCATGCTTTATGATTTTAAGTGTCTTGACAGATATGTATATAGTTGAAAACTCGAATGTAGTTGCCTGATCATATAATCTAACCCCATTTTACATATTGATACATACTAATTTTTCATGGTTTTAAGATAAAATGACTTTATATGCATGCAAACTTCATGTATGTGTACAGATGAAAGACTGGATTTTGTTTCATCCAGAACTTTTCAAAGAGTTATCGTATCTCCAAGGGCATTATTACTTCCTGAAGTATTTGTGTGACCATTGAAACACATTTGTATTAATCTGCATTTGCATAAATAGTTTTAACTACTGATTAGTTCATGTCATCTTCTAATAAAGTAATGCAAATATTCACATATTAAATTACATATTGCTTTATAACAAATACATTTATTTCTCCATTTATTTCAATTATTCTGAACTGACTTTTATTTACATGTCTAGGTGGTTCATATAATCTATAAATATCAATTCCAGAGAGTACAGGCTGACATAAAATATTCTTAATGCTATTATGGTTCTGAAAGGGGTCAAGAATCAAAAGGCTTTTAGTCAGAAAAAAACCTCAAGGATTCAAAACTTTATATAGCCTCTTTTTTCTCAAATTGAAGTATAGTTGATTTACAGTGTTGTATTAGTTTCTGGTGGACAGAAAAGTGATTCAGTTACATATATTTATTATTTTTCATATTCTTTTCCACTATGACTTATTACAGGATATTGAATATAGTTACCTGTGCAACATAGTAGGACATTGTTGTTTATCTATTTTATATATAGTAGTTTGTATCTGTTAATCCTAAACTCCTAATTTATCCCTCCCCCACCCCTTTCCCCTTTGGTAACCATAAGTTTGTTTTCTATGTCTGTGAGTCTGTTTCTATTTTATAAATAAGTTCACTTGTATCATATTTTAGATTCCACATGTAAGTGATATCATATGGTATTTGTCTTTCTCTTTAACTTACTTCACTTAGTATGATAATCTCTTGGTCTACCCATGTTGCTGCAAATGGCATTGTCTCATTTGTTTTTTTATGGCTGAGTAGTATTCCATTGTGTATATGTACCACATATTCCTGATCCATTCATCTGTTGATGGACATTTAGGTTGCTTCCATGTCGTGGCTATGGTAAATAGTGCTTCTATGAACACTGGGGTGTGGGTATCTTTTCAAATTAGAGTTTTCTCCAGATATATGCCCAGGAGTGGGATTGCAGGATCATGTGGCAACTCTATTTTTAGTTTTTTAAAGAATCTCCATACTGTTCTCCATAGTGGCTGCACCAATTTACATTCCCATCAACAGTGTAGGAGAGTTTCCTTTTCTCCACACCCTCTCCAGAATTTGTTAAATAAAATAAATAAATGGGACCTAATCAAACTTATAAGCGTTTGTATAACAAAGGAAACCATAAACAAAATGAAAGACAATTACGGAATGGGAGAAAATATTTGCAAATGACGTGACCAACAAGGGCATAATTTCCAAAATGTACAAACAGCTTATACAACTCAATAACAAAAAAACAAACAACCCAATTGAAAAATGGGCACAAGACCTAAATAGACATTTCTCCAAAGAAGATATACAGATGGCCAACAGGCACATGAAAAGATGCTCAACATCATTAATTATTAGAGAAATGCAAATCAACACTGCAATGAGGTATTGCCTCACACCAGTCAGAACGGCTATCATTAAAAAGGCTTTATAGCCTCTTTGAATGTAGATGCAACATACATTTCAGTATTTATAAGAAGCTTACAGCAGAGAAATGAACAGTTAATTTCTCAATAGGATTATTCTGCCTCATTAAATTGAAATTAACGACACTGTTATAAGGCTTAAAGGCATATTTCTTTTAAAACTATCATTTATTATACGAGCAGGAATTTATTGAGCATCTATTATATACCAGATAGTTGCATAATAGTGTTTTTTCCAATATTTTGAATGGATCTATCTTGACCTACTCTCTCTTTTTTTCTTTCTTCCCTGATCCCTTTCTCACTTTCTTCTGTTTATTTTGTAAATTATGCAGGTAATGCATGGGTACATTATGCATAAAAAATCAACAATAAAAACTTTACAGATAGGAAAAATGTCCTCTTGTAGCATCCTACTCCCCTGCAATTCTATTCTTGTTACATACATATATGTACCAGTAAGCCTCATGTGTGTTTTAGTATTGGGGGAGGGCATGATATGTTTACCTGTGGGGGCTGTGAACATATTATTTATAACTGTGCATATATATATATAATTATATAATCAAAAGGTATACTTTAGAGTTCCATTCATGTTAGTACACATATTTCTCCCTTATTCTTTTTCTCTGCTGTATTATATTCCACAATATCAAAATATTAGTCTTCTAAAATTCTCCATTATATAACAAGTAGCATAGATTTCACAATGCTCTAAGCCACTTAGACCTAACTAGAAGGTGGAGAGAACAACCTCCTAAAGGAAGATGGATTAACCTGGGAGAAGGTATGTAGTGTTTTGAAAAGTATATGGAAAGGCACCAAGGAAAATCTACTACCACTTTCTTCCTGAATTTTCTTTGCTTAATCTATAAGGATGGGCAAGTAGATGACTTGATTTAAAGAGAGAGTGAGAGGAGAGAAGAAGAGAAAGAGAAAACAAATTGCAAATATGAGCACTTGCCTATGTCTTTATATACCTATATAATATGGAACAACATTGTGGACTGAAGTTTTCTCTTTAGAAATAATTATCTATAATACTCTTTAGGCTTTGGCATTATAGAAATGACAGATTCCAAGCTTGCCTCTGGAAAATATTTCTTCTGACATTATCAAAAACCAGAGTTAGTGTACTGATGAGTTTTCTTGAACAGAAGGCAAGCTATGCCTAGGAGAGTTTGTGTATGTCTTACCCAAAGAAAGTAGATTAATCCTAGATAAACTCTAAATTAGAGGGGAAGCATTATCAGCTCACAGCATACTCAATCATCTCATTGAATTGAAAATTTATTTCACTTTCACCTAACCTAAATAAGAACTGTTATGAATTCCGAAAATAAAATAAAGCAACAATTATAAAATAAGATTTTTCCATTTCTGGGAAAATCTTTAGCTACCTTATTTAGATCTTTATCTTTATTATTTCAATTCCTAAGAATATGAGACAAAATTATAGAAGCCAAGAACAGAGATTTAAAAAGAAAATAAGCAAGATTTGCCTTGTTTTCATTTTTGTTATCTCTGTAGGAATATGTATAGGTTTTTAAATCAGAATTTTCTTTGAAGAAGCCCAAAGTTTCAACAGTATTGTGTGATATTTTGCAAATCATTATTTTAAGTCTCAGCAAGATGGAACTTCTTTAATTTATTCAGCCCTTCTGACATGGTAATCTGAATAGTATTATCCATAATAATGGGATTTTACTTTCTTAATTTATCTTCCATGATTTACTCTATCCTTATTCTGTCTCCAAAGCTTTAACCATGGTGATTATCTACCGAAGTAGTAAAGCCACAAGGATTCGTGAAGAGAGATTTTTTTGTGATTTTTAGCTGCTTATCAGCCTTTTTTGGTGGTTTGTATTTTAAAAACCCTAATACATTACCTGGAGTCCTTTTCCCCTCTAATTCTTTGTCAAAATGTGAATCATGATCCGTGAATGCAAACTTTTCCCATATAGAAAGATTATTTAAAGTAGAACAGGTAAAATGACAAATAATTCAGCAGAAATTTAGCCATCAATATTTTTAAACTTGCAAAATTTAATTTTAAAAGAAGGTAACATGCTATTTTTCAACAGAAGCCTTAGTGAATGTTCAACATCTAACATGCTTTTACTTAATAGCATTACCTGTTTCTGGGGAAAAAGTTGCTAACATGTAAATGATTTGCTACTGTGATATAGTAAACTGATTATGAAATGGATTTATATTAAAAATATAAATAAAACTTATTTATGAGTTTTGTAAAGTAAAATAAAACTTCAATAAAAATACATTGCTTCATCTTTATAATCTTAATATTTTCAAAAATTAATTCTTCTTAGTCAGAGTAATATAAATAAATATGCATACTAAGATGGAAATTATACATTTCCTCAGTCTTTCCTGAAGACACTAAAATGATTTACACTTTATTTTGTTTCCACTCTGAGTGATTTTATATATATATATACACACATAATTATATATTTTATAATTATAAATATTTATATGCATATACCCAAATGAAGAAAACTTGAATAATTAATATTTTGTTTTGCTGTGAAAAGATTCAGCTCCGATTATTTTGAAATCACAGCTTATTCTATCTTCATTTTAGTTTGTTACCTAGTTTTATATTTTGAAAAAAAGTATTCATTTACCAATTTTATTTTAAAAAATTGTTTAGTTACAATTGTATACCAGAAACCATATGAGGCACTGGACAAAAGTAAACACAATACACATCACCCATCTCTTTATCATCCAGGGAAGATAAATATTAAACAAATAATCTATATCTGATTTGGGAAATGCATATTTGAATTAATAACAGAGAAAAGTTTAAAACAAATTGACAAGTATATACGAGACAGAGGCCAATTTAAAAATTAACAAAAAGTTTATGCAGCAATATTAATGTCAGATCAAATAGATTTCAGGAAAAATATTAAATAATTAATTGATTTAGCAAATATTTATTGAACACTTACAATGGGTAGACCAGTGTACAAAACAGACAATAAAGAGAACAGAAACAAAATACGTAATTTAAATTCATAGTGTGGTAAATGACAGTGGGAAATACACATCAGGGAAGGAAGATGGAGATAGGAAATTCTAAGGTTCTGGTAGATTTAAATTTTAAATACCGTAACTAGGAAGGCCTCACTGAAAGGTGGTATTTAAGAAAAGATGTGAAGGAAGAAAGCTGAGTTTTGTTTGTGTCTCAGGGAAGAGCATTCTAGGCAGGGGAAACACCAGTTAATTTTGATACTTTAACCATATTACTTGCCAAACACCTCTCAATTGATGGTGACCCTTATGTCATGTTCTAAGTTTTTTGCATTGAATCAAAAAGCTCTTATAATACTGCTTTGGTGGCTGTTCTTAATAAAGGATCCATTTTTAATATAATGAGCACATGACTTGATTGTTTGAATGCCCACTCATCTCCAGAATCTTCTACATCTGTCAGTTTAATTTCTTCACTAAATTTTAAAGAAAAGATGCCTTTCCCCTATTACTGTGCATTCCTTGTTAAAAATTTGTAAATTATTAGAATATCTAAAATTGATGCTTGCCCCTGGCATCACAATTTACTGTTCGCAAGTTGTTACCAACCTCTGGGAAATACTGATGCTGTTCCAATTGTGTTCTAACTAGAGCACTGCTGGGGATGGTTTGGGATTTCATAAATTTGAACAATGAGTGTTCTTTTTTGGCATTTTCTGATTCAAACATTTAATTAATTTGTTTTTATGACCTTTGTCTGACTTTCTACTCTGTAAACAACTGTAGTCCCCAGCATACTGAGGTGAGTTTGTAATGACACATAACATTTTCCATTGGGTGGAATGGCAAACAAAAGTAAAATCCCCTTACAATATGCACGGTTGTTATATATCTTTGCTTAAAACATTTCTCTTTTAGCTAATGGGCATAAATGCACTATTTCTAATGTAAAACACTTACAGTTTAAATGTTAAACAAAATATTATAAAGAAATTCTTCAGTGCCTGTAAATGCTGATGATAAGGAAGCAAAGTCTGAGCCAACATAAAATTGTTTGTCCTTTAGGTTTTCTTGTTTTTCTCAACGTTTCATCTTTTATGTCTGTCATATTCATTTATTCAACAAGTATTGTTTGACCACCTCCTAGTTGCCAGAAGCCAACATAGGCACTTGAGATACTTCAATAAACAAAACTGATAATGAATTACACAAGCATAGTGAACATCTTAATTGAAATTTTAAGCTGAGGAAAGTTGTTCCCTTTACATCTGGAATTACAGCAGCATATACCTCCTGCTTTTAGAGAAGCTAGTAACAGTAAATGAGATCATTGTTGTTGTAAGATCATTTTCTACCTATGTGGAGAGATTAGTATGCAGTATCTGAACTGTGTGACTCTATGAGAAGATTAATATTATTATAATTTAAGGGGAGAGGTGTTGGTGATATATGTTTAACTTATGTATTTCAGCATTGGCACATTATCTCAGTCAACTATCAAAATCATATCCATTATGACAAGAGCACATGAATCTGGTCAAGAGGATTTCATGTTGATTGGTACAAATATTTAGAGTGCCAACAATCAACCCTTTGATGTGTGTACAGTAGAGCATTTGTCAATGCTATTGCATAGGGTGTCAATGAAATTAACTTTATGTATAATATAATGTGTATCAGTCCAAGGTTTCTGATATGGCAAGCTTTCTGTAAGATACTGAAAGATTATAGAAATCAGAAGTGATTTTATTTATTCAGTTCATTACATGATATCATTGGTTGATGAATATTCCTACTTTACACAGCATCTTCCTTCTGTGTAGGTAAAGATTATCTGTAAACTTTAGATGTTACCTCTCTTCATCCATATTGTAGCTGACTTTTTTGACATGATATTCAATTAAAAATTTCCTAACAAAAAGTCATATTTTCCAATTATAAATAAATTAGCTCATTTTTCTCTCTTAATATTATATTGAAATTTTCTGAGGAAAAATGTTAAATAGACAGAATTGGCATTTACTGTTTACTGCCATCCAAAGCAAATAAATATTTTATAATAACATATACTTACAATTTTCCTCCACCCTTTTAGGAGTTACTCTTTAATCACATGCCATAGTGCCATAGAATGATCTCTGATATTATTTTAGTGATTGATATACCTCGGAGTACAGTGGGGTCGTTATTTGGTAAAATTAATCAGAGATTAATTTGTTTGGATATCCTTGGTCTGGGTCATCTTCTGCAATGTCAGTATACTAATCTGAAATGTCACTGACAAGTAAGACTACAGAGAGTGCTTAATATTGAGGTTAAAGAGATGTGAGCTGGAGTTACAGCTCTCCTAACTACTCTGTCCCTTATCATGTCACTTCTTTGAATTTCAAATACACTATCTCCAAAATGAGGGGATTGAAAGAGATAAGCTACACAGTCTTGTCTGATCCTTAAATTTAATGCTTGTAAGATGGAGCTACAGTGTCTGACAGAAATTACTCAGACAATTGGCTCTGTGCACTCTGATGAATGGCCACCTCAAAATGTGAATACAGAGTAGATTATAGTAGAATGAAAGATAACATAAGCATATATAACCATTGCATTGCAACCTTGAAGTAGCTCAGTGCAGATCCTCTGGATAAACCAAATGGTGGACGTTGCCTCAATTTTATTTGTTCTCATTCAGTATGGAATTTCTATATTTACTTGACCATATTGTCTATATCTTTACGAACCTTACATGCACAAAGGTAGCAACAACTTCACTTGTTTGAAATGGCACTATTTTCCTCCTTATTCAAAAGAAAGTCCATGGTCCATCATTCCAGTTTTATACTTGTCAGTAACATAATTTACCACACCTGTTTCTCTTTTTATTTTCCATAACCAGCAAAACTCTTAAACTAGATAAATCCATCTATTACATTCTCCATCTATTATAGTCAGAACAAAAATAACTGTGCTCCATTGGAAAAAGTCATACAAAAGTGCAGATTGGTTCCACTTTAGATTTATGATTATCAAGCACAAATGCATCTCAACATGACCCAGAAATTCTTCTTTATCTCTCTGGTCTATTTGCTCTATCACAATCCACAAATATTTCTGACTTTTACAACTTCTTTAAAAGTCCTGACTTCTCCAATTCCCTGTTTTATTTCAGGAGATTATAGTTTCCTATCTGAAGTTCATATCTGTGACTCTGCCTTCTTCTCATGACCTCTACAGGACTGATTATTCAGACTTCCTTAAGTACTCAACCTCTTTCTCAATTTGACCCCTTCCTTGTAAAGGATCACCTTCCTCCTAAAGGTTCACCCCACTTTCCCCTCAATCACTGCCTTGCTTCTCCCTCCATTCATAGCTAAACTTCGTGAAACATTGTCCTCAGTGTTTGTTATCTCACCTCTCTCTCAGGTAGGAGACCAAACTCTCTGAACTTGCTTCATCTGTAGAAAGAATTCTTTCCAAATTTAGAGAATTTTTTTCAATTGTTAATTTGCTGACTTCCTAGCAGCATCTGCTAGCAACATCAGCAAAATCTGCTCTTTGCTCCCAGAAAGATTCAGATTTTGCATTCCGTGACCAATACTGTCTTTATTTTCCCCTCTGCTCTTTCTCTAGTTACAACTCCTTAAGGCTCAATACCAGGCTCTCTCTACTCTTCTTACAGTAAACTCTTTTAAGCAATCTCATTCACTGCTGGCTTCAAATATCATTTATGTTATGACTTATTGTAAACAAAATATATCCTCTAGTTTACTTTTCTTTCTCATTTTCACATGAATGTTTCAAAGCATACTGATATCATTTCCCACAAATGTAAGTCATGGACTTCCACATCAAATCTGATAATATTTCAGAATCACCAGCTCTTGAATAGTTCAGCATTTATTCAAAGACACACAAGCCAGAAAGCTATAAATTATTCAATCTCTTTCTAACTCAATTTATGGGATACAGTGTTACAACTTTCTTATCTTTGTTTCTCTAGAATTTGCCTATTTTCATCCATATGACTGTCTTCACTGCAGACCAACATTACCATCACCTCTTATCTGGACTACCTCAGTAGCCTTGCATGAACCATCTTCCAATCCATTTTGCTAGTAAATTTTCTAAAATGTTAATATGCCATCTCCTGTTTAAATACCTCAAAAGCTTCCCATTGCATTTAGAATAAAGAGATTAACACACACACACACACACACACACACACACACACACACACAGACTTTATTTTCTGATGATATGCCTTTACCTCGTATGTTACTACCACTTGCTTTCTGCTTCCCAGCACCATTGGACTTCTTCAGTTCTCCAAATGTGCCATGCATTGTCTAATACTCTAATATACTAATACATCTAGTCTGCTTTTGCATATGCTGTTGCCTCTGTCTGGAGCACTATCACCCTCTTTCCAGGCATAATCAGAGTTTTTCTAGGTAACACAATATTCTGCAAGACTGTGCTCAACAGTGACTTTTACCATGCCATGTTCCTCATCTCTCAGACTAAATAAGATTCTCCATTACATGCTTGAAGACCATCTACTTTTGTTGACCATCATAGTATATGAGCCAAGCCTGACACAAAATGTATTTTATTACTGAGTGATGGACCATATGATAAAAATATTAAATTTGGGAGGTACTAAATATAATAATATTGATATAATTATATCACCAGGTGTTGTGGATGAAATATTTGTGTCCCCCCCCAAAATTCATATGTTGAAATCCTATCTCTTAACATGATGACATTAGGAGGTGCTGCCTTTGGAAGATGATTAAGTCATGATGTGGGTAGAGCCCTCATGAATGGGATTAGTGCTCTTATAAGAAGAAAGACAAGAGAGACCTCTCTCTCTGTGCTATATGAGGACAAGTAATAAGACAGCCAATTGCAAGCCAGGAAGAATGCCCTTGCTAGACTCTAGATCTGCTGGCACCTTGATCATGGACTTTCAGCCTCCAGAACTGTGCAAAATAAATGTTATTTAAGCCACCCAGTCTATGATATTCTGTTGTAGCAACCAGAACTAAGATACCAGGTAAATTTAGCAACATCCATATAAGAAAGAACCTTGAGTATGCCTAGAGAGTTCTGAAACTTTTGAGCCAGTATACCTCATTATTTTTTCTTACAAAAGTACACAGACTGATGCAAACTCTCCTCAGGGAAGAAGACCTAAAGTACTAGAGCACAATTGAGGTGTATTTTATCAGCCCCCCACTTCTACATGTATGAAGGTCATTTAATCTACATCCTTTCCATTCTCCACTTACAGATCCTTCAATTCTTATTAATATATTAACCCCTGTATGGAAATACTTTTCTCCATTTATTTTAATGGAAGTTTACCCCCATTCTTCTATTTCTTCCATTTTACATTCATCCAAGACTTAAGTTATATACCCTCCCACCATTTCCCACATTGGGCCTTTATAAATTTCCCCTTGTCAAGGTATCTGCTAGCTAACACTAAAATTTCTGGTGTAATCCTGAAATATTTTTGCTACTTAAAGAAACTTGAAGAACCTTTACTATACCTTTAAATATATCTGAGCCTTGACTTCCTGCACAACTAGAAACTTCTAATTTTATGAAATTTTTGTTCTCAGAGTGTGTGCATAAACAGATTATATATTTTATAATTCAATATTTAGGGAAGTGAACACATTTTAAATACATACAAAAAATGGGAAATGTGAATACAAGTTTATACTAACACTAATAAAATTTCCTATCATCAATGCAAAAATTTTCCACTCCTCTTCTTTGGAAACTGTATGCTAACCTAAGCCCTCAATTCATTTTATTACAAAAAATCCTGGTTTTACGTAAAATTATTTAATACCAGGAAAAGAATGGAACTCATTTGCTGTTCCAAAGTTTGAATATAGATGCTTCTGTGTTGCTTACCTAAATGAAAGATGATTTTGAAATTAACTCTTGGTAGTTCAGCCTTTTAGACTTAAAAAATTTTAAATGAGTATAGTGATATGCCAACTTATTTTTTCATAGGATGATGCATTTATTATAACTGACCCAAACCAATAGCATATGCCTAACAAACCAAAGAGAATGTAGTAGTTGAGCTAAATATGTAAAATATTTTCCTGTAAAAAGATAACAAATTCTCAAGAATATGAGAAACATGGGATTTTTATATTTCCCATTTTTATATTTATTTTCTACCTCACTTTTAAATTACCTTCCTTTTACTTCATTGCAAGAATTTTAATTACTTTGCCACTTTATTTGTTCTTTATATTTTCAAGTAAACTTAAAACATATAATATGTTCAGAAAAGTGCACAAATTAAAAGCTGCTTGTTAAAATAAGCATATATTTGTAATCAGTGTCCAAATAAAAAATGAACCCCAGATGCCTCCATTTCATTCACTGACATATTTTAATACCGACCATCTGAGTCTTTTATTCCGAGGAAAAACGACTCCTTTGTTTTTTCTAGCCCAACTGTTTTTCCCATTTTTCCCTTTATTACCTCCAGTCTAGAAATTTCTAATTTAAATATTTCATTCACTAATTAAAACACACACAGAGTAATATAGTAAATAAGTAAAAAAAGAAAAATGGAGGCAAAGACTAAAAGAGATATTGCCACAGAGATAAGGATTAGAAATATACTATTTTGCTAGGAACTTATATAGATACAGCAGTTAAAGCTATAAATATCCCTCACTATCATTTAACTGATAAATTTCTCCCTGTTAGCTGTTTTGGCAATTTGTTAATGCACTATATTTAGTAGTACTATTTAAAAAAATCTTTTAGGGGACTTTTGTTAGTGTGAAATTAATGCTATTTTGACATAAAAATCTGAGTATTTATATTTAATACATGATATAGATCAAAAATAAATATATTTTCTTGTAGACATTATAAGAGATTAAGGGATATTTCAACAAGTTAGTTGCTGCTTACCTATAGATATTCCTCAGTCACTGACGATCTCTGAGAAACAGCTTATTAGTTAAATACCCATTCATTCAAAAAAGCCTCTTTCACTATTGTTCATTCAAAACCAAATGGAAAAAAAATTCCATTCTTAAGAAGAGTCTGTTGTCAGTTCATTATAAAGGGTGGCAAAACCAACAGCTTATTAACCTGTAGAGGAAACAAAATCCCTCATCCAACAGAAGGGAAGTTTTAGAAATGCCTGCAAAATGATTTTGTCTTAACCTGCTTCTTTTTAAACATATTCAAAAATGTATGGTATAAATCTTTAGAGAAGTGTCATCCTTTGTTTCTCTTACAGCATTAAGAGCCCTTTAAAGATTTGATTCCCAGTAAGAATAGGGACACTAACTTGCCAATGGAAGAAACAAAACAAAAAAACCCCCCAAAACAACAACATGATTAAAAGAAGAGGAAAGAGAAATCCTAAGAGATGTAATCCTTTACATTTCCACTTAACGTTTCTTAAGAGAATCCACTAAGACACATGGTATACAACAATTCAATCAGGAAAGGAGAATGCAAGAATCTCAACTAATAAATAATAAGATCTATTCTCAAACCATCAAAGAGATATTTGTCTAAATCATTCCACCTGGGAAACACCACTTCATATTTCACGACTCACTTAATTCTTTTTTTCCCCACCCTTTTTTTTAAGTTTCTTTCCCCATATAGGCCATTACAGAGTATTGAGTAGAGTTCCCTGTGCTCTACAGTAGGTTCTTATCAGTTATCTATTTTATATATGGTAGCATGTATATGTCAGTCCAATCTCGGAATTCCCTGGTGGTCCAGCAGTTAGGGCTCTGTGTTTCCACTGCAGGGGCCATGGGTTCCATCCCTGGTCAGGGAACTAATATCCTCCATGCCGTGTGGTGTGGCCAAAAAAAATTAAAAAATAAAAAGTAAATTAAAAATAACAACTCACTTAATTCTAACAATTTTTGCCAGCTGAAAGCTTTCCTATTCATAGAAGACAATGCATCCCACAGTTCCTCGCTGGGAAGGCAAAATTGAATTTTGTAAATTCAATTCTAACTTCTCAAGTTAGAAGGGGGAAGTAAGGCAGAGGTGTGAGAATGTAGGCTGGGGGGTTTGCCACAGTCACTCCACATTTCACCTAGAATACTCCTTGATGTGATGGGGGAATGGTGTATTAGTTTCCTGTGGCTGCTATAACACATAATGACATGCTTCGTTGCTTAAAACAGCACACGTTTATTCTCCTACAGAAGTCCAAAATCAGTTTCGCTGGCAGAGATCAAGGTGTCAGCAGGGCTGTGTGATTTCTAAATCCTTTAGGAGAGAATCTATAATAGTTTTTGCCTCTTCCATCTTCTGCAGCAGCCATCACTTCTTGGTTGGTGGCTGCATGACTGCAATCTCTGTCTATGTGATCACATTACCTTCTCTTCTCCTTTCTGTGCCAAATCTCCCTCTCTTATAAAGACCCTGGATTACATTTAGGACCACCTTTACATTCTAGGGTAATCACACCATCTCAAGACCCTTAACTTAGTCACATCTGTACAGACTTTTATTCCTCATAAGATAACATTTAGAGTCTCCAAGCCTTAGGACCCAATCTTTTGAGAGACATAATTCAGACTACCTTAGATTAGGTAAGATGTTGAAAAGATAAAGGTTTCAAGTTCAAGAGTGACTCCTGAGTAAAAGAACTACAGAATATTTTTAGAATACGAAAAGTTACTTTTACAGAGAATTTGAGAATAAAATATGGAATGCTACCTTGACCTTCATTTTGTTATTAAAAAAGAAAATTTCGTCACTTAAAAATAGCAGATTGTAGGAATAACAATATTTCACTTTAACATTCTCTTAAAATTACAACTGTAATGTTGGATATACATTTAACAGAAATCAGCTTGCCTCTTTATAGATTTTTTAAGGTAAGCAGGGCAAAAAAAAAAAAAATTTTCAAGACACAAAACAAATGTTGCTTTTCAGCATCTGTGAGATCCAGAGTTAGAACTGATCAAAGCTTTCAAAAATGATGAGGCTGACTCTGCTATCTTGTAGTTCAGAGAATCAAGCTCTTCTGAGAACAAAGAAAGCAAATCAGCATCTATCGGGGAGGATAGGGTTTGGCAGTAGAACTGCTGGCCCTACTCAAGTAAGAGGGTATGTCATTCTTACTTTGCATGTTCTGGATCCTTTCATGAAGCACAAGCATGTACGTTATACAAACACTATGCTTTCGGAAAAGCAAGAATGATTTTAGAGGTGAAAAGACAATTCTGAATTTTCTTTCTCATTTGAGTAAAATACTACCCCAAGATATATCATCTTTTTAAGAAAATTTTACAGGCATATGAAAGATATGGGAAGTGGGTCCTTCTTTATGTGCAAACTGCTATTTCTTCTGGACACATTCAGACCCTTGCTCTGGGCATTTTGTTCCTTTCAAGCAACTTAGAAATGAAAAGCACAATAATACAGTCAACACAGTTGCTAATGTATTATCCTTCCATCGCTTTTTCTAACTGATTAACAGGAGAAAAGTAAAAGGTTAATTTTCTAATTACATACTTCCCAGAGGTAAATTATACAGGTTATCACATTCATTGACACACTATAATGGGCCCTTTATGGATTTTCTCTGAAGCTATGAACAGTCAACAGTACATTTTTAGGAATCAAGTAGGCAGCAGGCAAATCAGTGAAAAGACCTGCCCCTACCAAAAATGTATTTAGAAGCAGCTTTTGCCTTCCAAGCAAGCTGTGGTGTTTCCTACTCAATCAGTCTAACCAAACTTAATGTGACTTAAGACTAGGCTGCAGAGACCAACCTGGGTTTGACTCCTGGCTCCTCCACAACTAGCAACCTGACCTAAGCATATTCTTACATTACCTATACATTGATTTCTTCATTGACCCATGGAAATAATTAATGTGATGATGTAATTCAATGCAGAAAAGTGGTGATATATGTATAGCAATCAATGCAGAGTCTGTCACATATCAGACTCAATACATTATGAGTCACGAGAGACATTGAGATTAGGGAGTGGAATATATGGGTTAAGAATATCCTCAGTTATGGGACTTCCCTGCTGGCACAGTGGTTAAGAATTTGCCTGCCAATGAAGGGGAAACGAGTTTGAGCCCTGGTCCGGGAAGATCCCACATGCCACGGAGCAACTAAGCCCACGAGCCACAACTATTGAGCCCGTGTACCATAACTACTGAAACGCATGCGCCTAGAGCCCGTGCTCCGTAACAAGAGAAGCCACTGTGATGAGAAGCCTGCGCACTACAACGAAGAGTAGCTCCCGCTTACCACAACTAAAGCTAGCCGCAGAAACGAAGACCCAACGCAGCTAAAAATAAATGGATAGATTTATAAAAAATAAGAAGAAAAAAAAGAATATCGTTAGTTAGAAGTGTCTATGTAAACAGAGTTTTCTTAGACCATGTTTTCATTTAGTTTATCCTTTGTGAGGAAAGGAGTTTTAAGTCCTGGAGATAGAGGTAAATCGTTTCCCGTGATAACTTTATTTCAGAGTTCAGAGCATTTTTATGAAAAGCAGAAGAATTAGGGATGAGAGAGCATTTGTACCTTTATTCCAGTTAGTATATTAACCTCGGGGAGGTTGCTAAGTCTCTTCCATCCTCTGGATCTTTCACCCAGACTTATTAGAGACCAGTCATGCTTGAAAGAACTAAATGAGGGCAATTTGGACAAGGCTGTCATAGAGCTGCTCGAGAAGTTTGGTGAAAAATAAGAAAGTCCAAGACCAAAGGAGACGTCCCAGTAATTTAAGTCAGATTTTGTATCCCTGTTCCTAGCACAAAAGGCTCAAGCTAACAGATAATGCATATTTTACATATTGTAGCAGCTTCCTTCTACTATAATCAGTAACATTAAAATGTGTTTTTGTGAGTTTTTAATTGTGCATTATCAGCGAAAACTGAAACCCAAGGATAAGAGATATTTGTTCATTTTAAGAGGCAAACATTTCTTTCTAACTATTTCATGGAAAATTTGTTATACCACACTTCCTTGCATTTTTAGACAAAGTAAGCTTACCTTTAATAGAGGTCATGTAAGGTAATGGAAAGAGTATGGAATTTAGAAGGAAACCTAGGGTCGATCTTACTTTCTCTGTAACTGGAAAAATTACTTAACCTCTCTGAAACACAGTTTTGTTAATTGTGAAATGGACATAATGGCACCAATATGAAGGGCTATCAGGAGGATTAAATACCATCACAAAGTACTTGGCTCAATGCCTAACCAGCTTGAGTCACTAAATAGGTTTTTGAGTAAATGAACAAAGTAATTGTTTTAATCATCTCTGCCCTCTGTTGGTGATGGAGGACTTCCCACCCTAGGGTTTTAAGCATGGCCAAACGCACAGCATTTGACTGGGCAAATTAATATCCATGACAGTTTATTAGTCACATATACTCACAGCCTGGAGAAGGAGGATATCACACGGCAAAACACACTAGGATTATACCTGGGAACAGAGCGGACAAGGTGGTCTGGGAGACAGGCTTTGTACTAGAAAGTAAAGTATCCCTGATACTTGTGAGAGGCTATGATTGGTTTGTCTGATTCATTCTGCCAGTTGGAAGGAGCTGATACCTGACACTCAGTTATGAACAGGAAGTGTAACTGATCCATTTGGTAGGAAGTGTTGTTTTGCTGGGGCATCTTATCCACGGGAACAGAATGAAGAGGAGATCTTAAAGTTAGGCAATTTCAGACTTTCCCACATTTCCCCAGATGTCAAGGTCACACATAATGCTGGGTCTCAGTTTTAGGCCTGACAGCACAGTAATAAAGCGTAACCTTCCTGCAATCATCTTTATCCCACATTTTCCTCCAAAGGAAAAAAAAAACAGGGCTTCCCTGGTGGCGCAGTGGTTGAGAGTCCGCCTGCCGATGCAGGGGACACGGGTTCGTGCCCCGGTCCGGGAAAATCCCACGTGCCGCGGAGCGGCTGGGCCCGTAAGCCATGGCTGCTGAGCCTGTGCGTCCGGAGCCTGTGCTCCGCAACGGGAGAGGCCACAACAGTGAGAGGCCCGCGTACCGCAAAACAACAACAAAACAGAATATTTATATTTTTCATAATGACTATCAATCCCATAGACAGTGTTATAACCTGATGATAATTTTATGCAGAAAAGAAGAGGGAGGAAGAGCAGGAAAAGGTGAGAAGGAGAAGAAATATTTAATCCAGAAACTTCTTGCAATCAAACTGGGACGTTGCACCAAGTGATGATGCTGGCTCTATCGATCTGGTGTTTGAATTAATATTACAAAAGGTGGGAAAAGGTGGGAAAAAAGAGGATGAATGGCAATGTTGGCATAATTTAATTATTGGCTGATTCAATTAGAATGAAAGAAGCAGAAAAATTGTTTTTCCCTGTAATTCTTTTAAAAAAAGTAATAAATTACTTTTGCAACAAACAGCTAAGAATAACAGAATAATGAAATTCTATTTGTTGATGTCTAACTGACTCAACTTTATCCTTCCATCATGGACCTGAGTCTTTTGTCCTAACCTCTACCTATCCCTTGTGACTGACAGTGACTTCATTATCTGTTCTCTTCAACCCTATGATTGGAAATGTCATCGAAATCTCCCTTTTCCTAGTTCAGCTTCATACTGCGTCTATAAACTTATCCTTTGCTTAGTATTTTGCATATTTTGGATGTAGTAAAGTAACATTTTAGATCAAACTTCTGATCTTGATGGTTCCTTTTAACTCTAACATCTCTCATCATTAGTCAGGTGGCAGCAAATGTTTTCTTTCTGTCCTGGTTTCAAAGACTAAGAGAGGAGTAAGTGTCTAATTTTAGGCTTTTGAGCTCTTAAGTAGACTTTGTAAAATCTGTAGGAAGAAAAAAGTGTCTTAAAATCTACACTTAAAAAATTTTATAAGAGCTAGGAACTTGAAAGAGAAATGGTATTTTATTCTTCTGAATTCCAAATGGCTTGGCTTAGGAAGTTCAGGAGTCAAAACTTAAAGAAAAGCAAAATTAAGTTTATCAACTAAAGAGAAAAAGAATGTGAAAACGAGGCTAAAAGGTATGAAGCTAATTCCAACTCAAAGGGACTTATATTTCTACCTGCTGGAGTGAGAAGTCGTAAGAATGTTATTAGATGAGAAACTGTCTGGGGTCCTAAGAATGAGCCCGATGCCCATTTCTATTCCCAACCTCTACCCTAGCCTGGAGGCTAGTTTGAATGAAGTTCGTATTTGGGATGAAGCATTTATGCATCTGGGGCTTCCCTAGTGGCACAGTGGTTGAGAGTCCGCCTTCCCGAGGCAGGGGACACAGGTTCGTGCCCCGGTCCGGGAAGATCCCACATGCCGTGGAGCGTCTGGGCCCGTGAGCCATGGCCACTGAGCCGGCGCGTCCGGAGCCTGTGCTCCACAACAGGAGAGGCTACAGCAGTGAGAGGCCTGCATACTGCAAAAAAAAAAAAAAAAATTTTTGCATCTGAAGAGCAAAGAGATGCTTGGACCACAGACATCAGTAGAAGACAACATTGCACAATGATAAGGGCCTTCTGCTTTACATCTGAACAGAGGCCAGGATGGACAAGGAATAGCAGGCAATGCAGGATGTCCCCTCTCCAATACAAGGACAACACAAACCTCAGCTTCCCCTGCATCTGTTCTATGTAGAGGGAGAAGGAGAACATTAAACTGACTCATTTCAAATCAAGAGTCAAACCTTTAAACTCAAGAATGACATAATTGACATAAAATTTGCACAATTAAGTTTCTTTTACTGAATGAAAACATAAGCTTAATTTTACTAACTTCTTTAAAACAGTTATTTTTAATTTAATTTTTATTTTATATTGGAATATAGTTGATTTACAATATTGTGTTAGTTTCAAGTGTACAGTAAAGTGATTCAGCTATACATATACCCATTATTTTTCAGATTCTTTTCCCATATAGGTTATTATAGAATATTGAGTAGTTCTCTTTGCTATACAGTAGGTCTTTGTTGATTATCTATTTTATATATAGTAGTGTGTATATGTTCACTCCATACCTGAAATATTTCCCTTAAGTATGACCATATAACCTGTATTTTATGGTTTCTCCTTAAGTAGTCTGTCATTGTCTGAATAACCAAATTACAGGCAAAATATGAAAATGCAAACTTCAAACTGGTAAGAGGTACTTATGAACTTAAAGACATAATGACAAAAACCATTCTTTTAAGCGAGAATTTAGCATATAATATGATATATCAGAGTAAAATAGTAGGAGAGAAAATGGTACATGAAATTGACCTATGCCAGAGTCATCTCCAAGGCGTGGTGAATTGGAACTCCGTAAAGCAGACATTGAAAGATGTGATATCATCAGCTTAAGCTAAAACAACAAACAGGTGGTGGGACTGCTCCCCCTCCATCTCTCCCACTGCAAAATTGTTTACTACTTGTACCATTTAGAATGCATGTTGGGCTTTTATGTTATCTAAAAAATATCCAATACTTTTAGAATTATAAGAACTTTTAGAAGCCATTTAGTCCAATCTTGCAACAACATAGGAATCTCTTTTACAGTTTAACTGTCAGCAAATAGGCAGCTTATTTATGAATTCTTCCAAAGATGGAAAATGCTAGTAGTTCTTCAGAGTGTTCTGATACATTAAAACCTGTCCTAGCAAATGTCAAAAACTCTTGTCAAATTAAAAATAACACATACTGACATAAAATAACACTATGTAATCAGTCCTTTCAATATATCAGGCACATGTGAAATATTTTATTGAAGTCTCACTACAGTGAGACTTCTGCCAACAGAAATTATTATGTGCTACAATATCAGTTGGAGAGAAGAACATATACACAAAAATTTCAGTAAACTACTATGTATAATAAATCCCTTCCTAGTAACATATATACATGCACAAAGAGAGTTGTCAGATTTAAGTTGATATAATCCAAAACAATATCCTGTAATATGGCAGAAACAGTTAGTATGATAAATTGTCAACTCATTCTCTCTGGATGTGCCCTAGCCAAATCAGTTGCAAAATAATTGGAATATTTCCTTAAGGTGACCATCTATAGACTGTACTGAACAGTTTTCCTGTTATTGATGTTCCCTTAGTTATTATTTTCACCAGCATGTTTTTTTTTAAGAAAGTCTCCATCTTCACATATCTTTGTTTTCTTATATTCACTTACAGGTGGTGCTTGCTTTAGATGCAACATGTTCTTGGAGACTGGATCTTAAAGTGGATCTGTCAGGCAAAATCCAGAGTGCACGGGCTTAGACTGTGTATGTGCTGTTAAGTCTCATCTGTTCAAAAACTGATGACAGTTACTGAATGATGTAGTAGAAGCAGCAAGAAGGGAGGTGCAGGATGTTACTAGAAACTTCTTTTCTTCAATTGAGGTAACATGGGTTTATAACATTATACAAGTTTCATGTGCTACAACATTATATTTTGACTTCTGTGCACACCACAGCATGCTCACCACCAAAAAATTTAGTTTCCATCCATCACCATACAGCTGACCCCCTTTACCCTTTTTATCCTCCCTGTCTGGTAACCACTACTCTGTTCTCTGTATCTGTGTTTGTTTTTGTTTGGTTTGTTGATTAATTTTGTTTTTGTTGTCATCATTGTTGTTTAATAATCTACATATAAGTGAAATCACATGGTATTTGTCTTTGACTTATTTCACTTAGCATAATACCCTCAAGTTCCATCTATGTTGCCACAACTAACAAGATTGCACTTTTTTTTAGAGCTGGGTGTATTCCATTGTATATATATACCACATTGTCTTTATCTATTCATCTGTTGATGGGTATTTAGGTTGTTTCCATATTTTGACTATTGTAAATAATGCTGCAGTGAACATAGGAGTGCATTTATCTTTTTGAATTAGTGTTTTTGTATTCTTTGGGTAAATACCCAAAAATGGAATAGCTGGACAATATGGTCAATAAATGGTGTTGGGAAAATGGAACAGTCACGTGCAGAAGGATGAAACTAGACCACTATCTTATACCACACATAAAAATTAACTCATAATGGATTAAAGACGAATGTGAGAGCTGAAACCGTAGAACTCCTATAAGAAAACATGGGCTGTGTACTCTTTGACATCAGTCTTCACAATATCTATCTGGATATATCTCTTTCTTTAGGCAAGCAAAATAAAAGCATAAATAAACAAACAGAGCTACCATCAAACTAAAAAGCTTCTGTACAGCAAAGAAAACCATCCACAAAATGAAAAGGCAACCTACCAAATGGGAGAAGATATTTGAAAATCATGTGTCCAATAAGGGGTTAATATTCAAATATACATAATAACTCAAGCAACACAAGAATAAAAAAACAAACACCCAATTAAAAACTGGACAGAGGATCTAAATAGATATTTTTCCTAAGAAGACATACAGATAGCCAAAATGCACTCAAAAAGATGTTCAGCATTACTTATTATCAGGAAAATGCAAATCAAAACCATAATGAGATATCCCCCCATGCTCATTAGAAGGACTGTCATCAAAAAGGCCAGAAATAGCAGATATTGGAGAGGATGTGGAGAAAAGGGAACCCTCGTACACTGATAGTGGGAATGTAAATTGGTGCAGCTACTATGGAAAAAAATATGGAGATTCCTCAAATATTAGGAACTTTTTTTTTTTTTTTTTTTTTTTTTTTTCTTGCGTTATGCGGGCCTCTCACTGTCGTGGCCTCTCCCATTTGCGGAGCACAGGCTCCGGACGCGCAGGCTCAGCGGCCCCGGCTCACGGGCCCCACCGCTCCGCGGCACGTGGGATCCTCCCGAAACGGGGCACGAACCCGCGTCCCCTGCATCGGCAGGCGGACTCTCAAGCACTGCGCCACCAGGGAAGCCCAAATATTAGGAACTTTTGATTTAGCAGAGTAGGGTATGATGAGAGCTGCCTGAATTTGTTTTTGAGAACAAAACCAGATTTATCTTTCTTTTTACAAAATTCTGCTGTTCTAGTTTTTATTGTCATTATACAAGGTTGAAAGAACTACTCTGGTTCAAGACCTTGTCCTATCACTACTATAATATTGCAGTGTCAACTTTTTTTGGTCCCAAATGACAAAGAAACTTAATTTATTTGAGTGAGCCTAGGTTATACCACGTGGAGCTGGGTTCAGCCCAAGTTACCAATCCACTCAATTATGAATAAATAAATATTTGTTGTTTTAAGACATGAAAGTTTGAATGGAAAGAAACACATGCACACACACAAGAGATCCATTAATTAATCCAAAAGAAAGCAAGTAAATAGGACAAAATTAGTGCAAATTAGGCTAGTAGAAATAAATCAAGTGTATAAAACATATAAGTAATTGCAATAAATATAAGTAAACTAAACAAACTAAAAAAAGAAATCTAAATTTAGATTATACAATATGGAAAGAGTTATGATTATCTCAGGAAACATGGTAATTTTTTGTGAAATATTAGAATTCCTTTCAAAATTAGGAATGAGAACAATGTTTACTAATACTTGAGACACACCTAATACCAAAGGGTACAGAAGGCACAATTTAATATGATGGATCAAAGCAAATTAAGATAAGTATATAACATGATTTCAGGTCCAAAACAATTTTGTTGTGAAAAATAGAGGACTATGTTACTGCAGATTTAATAAAATAACTAGAAATCCAAGAGGCCTACCGTGCCATCTGAATAAATTCTGGACTGTTACTTAGGAACAATTAAAGGCTGAGCAGCAAAGAGAATGTTTCTGGGTGCTGTGGCTGACCAAGACTTCAGAGACAGAAGCAAAGATTCCAGTAAACTCCTGAATTAGAGTTCATTTTGTTGCCCAATGAGAATACTGTGAACTCAAGGGTCACAGTCAGCTTTCCCTCTTTTCTACATATAGGGTTATGTTGTAATTCCTCATCAGTTGTCCTTCCCTAATTATTCCCCACACTCTACTGAAGATAAACTATTGAGGACAATAAAGCCTCACTGTATGGTGTTTCCCATAATAATGCAGATGCCACTGATTACTGATCAAGTATACTGCCATGTGACTTTGTATGTTAAGACTAACAAAATTTATGTCATCTATGTAGACTGAAAGGGACCTGATCCTGGGTGGAGTATGTGGTCGATACCACCCTATCAATCAAGGCTGGATGGTGTAGAAATGTGACAGAGGTTGGAAAGGTTACCAAAATTTCTGCTGAAAGGGGATTTGGAACTAATCTTCACTATATGATTCCCCTCATCTATTTGCCCCTGCTGTGAGTTGATGTGTCCTCCAAAAAGATATGTTAGATTACTAATTCCCAGTACCTCAGAATGTAACTTTATTTGAAAATAGAATTGTTGTAGATATACATTACTTAAGTTAAAATGAAGTCATGCTGGAGTAAGGTGGGCCCTTACTCCAATATGACTGTTATACGGAGTATGTCCTTATATGCATATGTAATATGTATATGTAATACGTCCTTATATGTATATGTAATGTGCATATGTAATATGTCCTTATATGTATATGTAATATGTCCTTATATATAATACATATATGTTATATGTAATGTGTCCTTATAAGAAGATGATGTGAAGGTACAGGCTAGAATATCATGTGATCACAGAGGCAGAGATGAGAGTTAGTCAGCTGCAAACCAAAGAATGGCAAGGATTACTGGCAACAGGAGAAACCAGTTTTAAATATCTGGTTTCCAAAGATTTTCCTGGAAATAAAATTCACAACAGAAATTAGTGCTTGAAAGGTAAAATATATTAAGTTGTCTGAGTGAATTAAATTTTTTTTCTATTCTGGTACATGAGGACTAGTTAGTATATTTTAGACCATATTAGTTCTTATTACTTTTGAAATATAGCAACACATATATAAAATCTTAGTCTACTCTGCATTTTAATTACTTTCCTAAGTTATTTCTGTGTATTATATTTATTGATGATCCACTGTGTGCCAGGTACAAAGCAGAAGAGGAGAGGGTAAATGATATCTTCATTATTCAAGTATATTTAGCAAGATAAATTTAATGCAAAGATATATTATTGTTAGATGATTATTATTTTCCTAGTTAGAGGCAAAGTGAACAATATGTGCAAAAATAGACCAGTGAGTGGAAAGAAATATGCTCAACTTACCCAATAGTCTGAGGATATATTGTGAGAGAATCATGGAATAATGTATGTATTTAAAATGGAATAATGAGACCCTCCTGCAGAGAAATAAGGCAGCAACTATATATATATGCATATATATGTATATATATAACAAAACAGCCATTTTTTTCTAAATTATTATTATTTTTCTAATGACATTTTGTCTTTTTTAAACAAAACAACTGATAATTATTACTGATGCCTAATATATAGTTGTAATTGTGGCACACTACAAAACCACTTTCAAATCTTTTCTCATTTTTATCACCAAAACTCTGTGAGTTGGATTTTATGATTACTCCATTTTGCAGATGAGGGGAAAAAAAAAGCAATAAACACTCTGACATGAGTTTAGCTTAACCACAATTATACACTATTAACTGTTGGTCCCAGAATTTAATCTCAAATGGTCAAATTCCCTTGGCAATATAAAGTAGCAAATCATCCCCAAAATGGGCAGTTTGGAGACAACTCTAAGCTGCAGGTCTTATGTGAACTTTTGTTCTGGACTATTTTTTCAAGGATGTTTGTAAAACAAAAGTATTAGATAGACATGCTAACTCCTTCTTAGGTAGAGGGAAGACTTGCTTTCTGACCAGCATAATAAAGATAATGTCTCTTTCTAAGGCAAATATTGGGTAGATTGGCTAGCAGCTCCCTTAAAACTTGGGGTTTCCTAAGCTGGGTGCTCTTCAGCAGTAGAACATATATACCAAAACACACTGTATATATAGCATTCCTCTGGGTTTCTCCCCCTCATCCCACGGGCCTTGGGAGCCAAAAGAAACTAATGTGAACACAAGCTCAGGCTTCCTGCTTTGCTGGGAGTAACAAAATCTTTTCTCTCTGACTCAGGAGTCTTGTCTTCTGTCAGCATCCATGATACTATGGCAGATTAACTTGTCAACTTGAAAACAGGAAATGATAACAGACTTCACCGTTCCTGACATGCACTGTAGAAAGGTAGAAGAAATTCACCTCAGATGTCCTCTAGCTTCTAAATAAACTAGGAGGAAAAGAAAGTTATCCTATTGAAAATGAAGGAGTTGGTCTAAATTTTGCAAACTCTTGACCTAATTATTTAATTTCTAGATATTTATCCTAAGGAGGTTAAAGACTGTGTACAAGGACATAGATATAAATGTATTTTTGTAATATTATTTTAGCACTATTTCAGATGACTCTGCCCTGATCAAGGCAGCGAGTGAGAGAATTTCTGGCTTAGGCAAATTGTGATTCATTCAAGCTCTGCTTGATATAAGCCATCTTTCATGGAACTTCAGTATGGTTATAAGATACTTTTTCTTATACTACTATTCACAAGATTTAATCCTAGTTCAGATTCAAGTCTTTAATCATGCATTACAATATTTTCCTTAGCATCATTTGCTTTAATTTAGAGTTCACTAGACAGTGTGCTCTTGTCTTCCTTCAGACATAATATTCTTTACATTCTAGATCTGATCCATCAGTAAAAAACCTAAACAGTTTCAGTATTTGAATCAGCTAATTTCCTCCACCATAGTGAGTGATGGAACTCAGCCTTTTAAAGCTGACACTTTTAAATTTGTAATGAAATGAAAAACAACAAATGTCCATGTTCCTCTCTCAGTCTTTGAGTTTCCTTCCTGAAAATAGACGCAGCTAGAAATAAATATAATTATCACTCAAATGGTGGACTGGCTTTTCTGGATACATGGTAAAAGTTCTTGTTCTAGAGAAAGCTGAGAAGGATCAGGTTCAAACTCTATCTCAGCAACCTGCTATACTCCAGATCACATTTGTGGTCTAGACTCAGTATTTTTTAATTTGTTTGTTGGTTTCAGCGTTTTCCTTCTATTTCAGTCATTAGAAAGAATGAACTGCTTACTCACGATTGGATCCTGCCCACACAACTCCCAGCTTTGGCACATAAAAGATCAGAAGAAAGTGTGTCCTTCTTTTTATTTATTCCTAAATCCAACTCATTATATGAGAGTATCTATTTGTGGGGGTGATGGGAGCTATTATCTTACGTAGAGAAGTGTTTTTTTTAAAGTGAATACATGTCTTTTGTATTAAGTAAGGAAATAAATATCATGTACAACAAAAATAATGAAGATGGACAGGATTTTAAAGATGAGTAAGCTTAGACAAGTGACTCTGAGAAATGTGCTAGTCATTTTAGAATAATATTTTTTTTAAAAATCAAGCAACAATGGAAGCCTACTGAAATATAATAGCATGAATTTCCTCAGTAACACTCAGTGCCTAAGATCAGGGAGTATAAAAACTGCATTACCAGAGCCCAGGAGTAGAAAGAAGAAAGCAGCAGAGTGTCAAGGAATTGAGGATTTGAAGGAAGGAATAAGATTATTGTCAAATTTCTTGAATCTTTGACCCAGATTGGATAAAATGGTAAGTAAAAGGGGAGTGAAGCTAATGATTTGAAACAAATGGAAAAGATTAACTGAAGTTTTATTGAGAATGAAGAGTGGTCCAAGTGAAGGGACAGGACAAGAGTGGTGCAGTATAGGACCTGGCCAGAGGTTAATATTTAAGATTTTGAAATTTTGTAGAAAAAAATAGTTCCCCTCATTGTGGGGAGGTCTGAAGAACAATGTGTTACTTAGAAAGTAAAGTAGAGATGGCCATCACTGGAGGTGGCGAATTCAAGAAAAGAAAGGAGAGGGTTGAAGAGGCAAGGGGCTGGAAGGGGAGGGAAGAGAAGGGGAGAGGAAGGAAGAAGAGGGGAGAGAGTGAAAATAAAAGAAGAAACAGAAAGCCCTTGGAAATCTAAATCAGCACCTAGGCAGTAGCTCTAATTTAGTTTACTAAAATAAGCCATAAAATACAAGTCTTGCTTTTTTCACCCATGTGGTCCTCGGTGTTACTGGAGAAAGCCATAAACCATGCAAATACAACCCTTGCTCTTTATAGTCAGGTTATTCTGGAGTGTTCATTTCTAGAGAATTTGGACATTTTAATACTTCTTTTGGGCTAAGGTTGGGGATATGGTTCTTACCAGCTAATTCAGTATTTTTATAGTCCCATTTGGAAAGCAATTTAATCCATATCAAAGTCATTAACATAATAATATCTTTTTTTTTACTAATTTACTTAAATTACTTCACTGAATTCTCTTAAAGAGCTGATAGCCTTACACACATGACTTGAAAACCTCAGGGCAGATTAATTGTTCACTCAAGGTAACACACAGTGATAGAGTCAATTTTGAACTGAAGAATCTGTCAGTATTTATTTTATTTAATTAACGGTCTCTGCTGTTTCAAGCAACTGTAAGTATAGGATAAGCTCTTCTAAAGAAAATCTGAGATCTCTGTAGTCACACAGATTAGATTCAAATCCTAATTCCATTTCATTCTAGGTGGGTACTATGAACAAGCTTACATATTCATCCATTCGTTATTTGTTTATTTCTTCACTCATTTATATATCTATTCCTTCATTCATATATTTCACATATCAAATAATATTTATTGAGCACCTACTATTTGGACATTTAAGCATCAGTTGATCATTCCAGTCAAAAAAATGGGGATGTTATTATCCATTTCACAATGTTTTCTTTTAAGAATTAAACAATCCAACATAAAATATATACATCTAATATTGTATCTTGCCCATAGTATACACTCAATAAATGATAAATATTTTATACATATTTTTATTATACTCTGCACCACTTTGCATTATTATGTGTATCTGATGAAGTGACTGGAAATAACAGTTTTAAGTCTAGTTGGGAAATGTCTTTACTCAGATAAATTGGAAAGAATGCAAGAAGCTATGTATAACAATTGCCAGAAGAAAATAGCAAACAGAGGATGAAAATGTAAATATCAGTCTGCTTTGCACAAATATAAAGTAAATATTAGGTATCAATAAAAAGTATTTTTCTCAGATCCATAGGTATATATTATCTTCAAAACCAAGGATCAAAGTTTCAGAAAATTCTCTGTGAGAGAAAAGTCAATAGTTTAGAAAAAACTCTTTATGCAAAATAAATGTTAGGAAATCATTTCGTTATAGAATATTTGAAAAAGTGTACAAAATATATATATTTATACGTTTTTCCAAAGAATAAAGATTAATATTATGTGAATGACAATTTATATATTTTACATTAAAACTAATCGGTCTGTTAAAATATACCGCCAGCTATCTATATCCATGGGTTCTGCATTCACAGATTCAACCAAACAAAGATCTAAAATATATGTAAAAAATTTCCAGAAATTGTCAAAAGCAGAACTTGAATTTGCCACACACTGGCAACCATTTACATAGCACTTACATTGTATGAGGTATTATAACTAATCTAGAGATAGTTTAAAGTATATGGGAGAATGTGCATAGATTATATGCAAATACTACATACACCATTTTATATAAGGGACTTGAGGATCTTTGGATTTTTGAATCTGCAGAAGGTCCTGAAACCAATCCCCAGTGGATACTAAGGGACAACTGTATTTCTGTCTAGTTTCTCATGTGTAAGCTCTTCAGAAGTAAGTCCCACTACCTTTTTTAAATATACAGTTTATCATTGAAAAACACAGGAGTTAGACCACCTTAAAGTCAAAAATGCACTTATAAATTTATAGTTGGCCCTCTGTATCTATGTTTTCATATCCTCTGATTCAACCAATCTCAGATTATGTAGTACTGTAATAGTATGTGTTTATTGAAAAATATCCACATACAAATGGACCCATGCAGTTCAATCCCTTGTTGTTCAAGGGTCAAATGTATATAAATGTTATACGCTATTTTCTCAGTTCTTGATTGTGTACATTTCTCAGTTACATAATTAGGCACTTTTGACTTTTTAACTCAAGTTCCCTTAGTTATTCTTTCCATTATGACTCAAAGTGACTTTTTACCAGAAACCAGAGCAACGCTATCCAAATAGTCCCATTACAGGTAATAATATGCCATGTAAAACCTTTATATAAGAATGTCATGAATGAGAATTATGTGGCTGGGGGAGAATTAATATTTTTGGTCTAAGTTAACCAGTACAATGTTTATATTAGTTTGAGCAAAATAGAAGCTCTATGGATTGTAGAGTCAGTCATCCAGTAAGCAATAATATCAATTAATATACTAATTGTCAGCTGCATATGAATATCAGAAACAATCTCTTTACAACTTTGATTTTGTCACCCATGAGGTTATTTGTAAATTCTGGAATTTTGTCTATAACTCTTGATCCAGGAGCTATAGATCTTGTAATAAATAAATAAGCAAACACTCGCCTTGAAAATCCATTGACTCTTTCGTTCTTTTCAGTACACTGGTGTGCATGTCTTGAGGGCTGCAAATGAAGTTCAGAGATCAGTTTGACTTACTCTATTGTTTATTACAAAAACCATATTATTTGCTTTGTACTTCACTACGAACACTACCACCCTCTAGCTAGTCCTCCCCCTCTTCACATGAAAAATACTTTTGATTGAATATTAAAAGGTTTGGGGTTGTAAACATCTATGATTCCTTATTCAATTATTTATTGTTTAAAAAATTATAAAAGGTCATGCAAAAATCAGGTTTTCTTACCTCCAAAGGGAAGGGTTTATTTTTTTTTTACACTCTAAACAAGAGGCTTTCTGTCTGTCACTTATGAATATTCTCAGATACTGGAATTTCTGTGTGTTCTTCATATTTTATGATACATTATGTACAATAAAAAATTCCCTTCAAATATTCTAAAGAACAACATTTAAATTACCACCACCATTCTAATTGTTTTTCAGAGTGTTCAACACTCAATGCTCTGATGATAACTGATTCCAAGAATACTTGTACACAAACCTCATAGTCTACAATGTATATGCTGCAAATAATGGTTCAAACAATTAAAATTAAACTCTCCAGTTCAATTACTGAAACCTCCTGCGCATGGATAACCTTGACAATAATTGGCACTTGTCATGCCACCAATCCTCTCTGCTATTGAATGAATAATTACCGAGTGTCTGTCCATAGCAAGAGAAAAAACAAAATCTTGGATTCCTATAAGATATCCCTTTTTCAAAAGGCAATATAGAAATGCCACCTGAAATATATCTATAAAGTTGTGTTTGACTCTAACACTGGTTCTTGGAAAAGGAGGATAACATATGTTTAGCTTTACATATTTCAGGGAAAGGAGCACTTGGATAGAGTGAGCTTGATTGGAAATGTTATGTTATCAACCATGACCCAGTGAAGTGTTTTACAAGAGGAATTTTTATTGTACTAAGACTCTAGAGTGTTGAACCTTAACAGTAAATTGAATCGCTTACAAAGCCATGCCAGATGTTATACATATCAGTTGCTAATTAATGCATACACTTCATTTAGAGGAACTTAATATTGAGTTATTAAAATGGGAGGCTGTCAGTTTCAGAAATGATTGATGGCTAGAATTAGAAAGATTTAAGAGTTATGTTTGAAGCAGTACATAGAACATTTCTAGTGTGGATTTTTCAAGTTGGAAAATTATCAATAAACTTTTTTCATCATTCACTAAACTTGCAGTAGGTACCTCCTATATCCAAGACCCTGATATAGGTATTGTGATCTGTCCTGAGATGGGTACTGATTCATAACTGAGTATGGATCATGCTCTCAAAAAATCCAGATAAAAATTACATATATATCCACATGAATATGCTGAGGCTGAATAAAATAAATACTATAAGAAAAGTGAACTACTGAGATAGATCACTTGCTATTGAAACAAATGAACTTAATAATTTTGGGGCCAGTATCCATTTGGTTAGGCATAACATTTGGTCTTTTAAGATCTAGTCACATAAACCCAATGCAGGATAAGTATTACTAAACATAGGATGATACTGAATTAAGGAAATGAGCTGGCCTGCAATAGAATCCCAGTACATTGTTTAAGATTTTCAGTATGTGAAATGTGTAAAGCTTGGGCTTGGAGAATAAGATGGTTAGGTGAGATGATGAAGCCAGTCATAAATGGATCTAAGTGACAAACTAAAAGTTCAGATTTTACTTCATTGATGGTGTGGAACACTTAAGTTTTCTGAACAGAGGATGATACCTAAGGATCTAAGTTTTTCTCAAAGAGCACTGGAAAATCCACTGTAGAAAAACAGATACAGTCCCATTATTGCAAAGATGGCCTTGAGTTTTGTGACAGCCACTAAGCGTATGCATTCCAAATAATTTCCAAGCTAATGATCTTGATGTCTTTAATACTAGGCTGCTATAGTATTAAAGTAAAGGGCTAGAGTATCCAAATTTTCAATAGAACCACTAGGACTTGACTAATACTTTTGGATCAAATTACAATTGAGTTGACCTAGAATCACAGAACGCTTCTGTGGGATTTTTTTTTTTAATAAGATATTAATAAGACTTTGATACCAGGGTAATGCCTCTAGATATAATAGAACTTATTTTCATTTGCATTCAAATGAGAAATTTATACAATGCATATGCAACTTTTGAAATACTGACTTTTAAAAATTTAGGGAAGAAAGACAAAAAAACATCAGAATGCTATTCAGTTTGCATTTCAGTGTATAAGCTCTAAGTGCTTTAAGTATCTCAGTTGAGAAGTCAAAGTTGTCATGAAATGATAAAACATTTCCTTATTTTCCCAGTCAGAGTTCTGAAGTGAAACTGTATAATTCATGGCTTCAAACTGAGAAGGCAACATCCAGTTTTCCTTCTACTATAACTAAAATGCTCTTAGCTTCAGCTCAGCCAAGTTCCTGCTTCCTGGCACTGGAAATAAGGGCCAGATGGCCACCCAGAATTATCAGCCCCCCATGGCAATGAACAAGTGACATATTTGCTGAATGATCAAACATAATTTAAAGTCTTTTAATCATTGAAATCCACAATATCATAGTGACAGACTCAATCATTAAAAAAAAAAAATGCCAATAATTATCTGCTCTGTCCCCCACCTTCTCCCCACTGGACAAAATAAATACTCAAACTTCCACTGCTTACGTATAAAACCTCTTTGCAAGTCTCAGGTATAAAATTCTTTATCACGTATCCAAAATGAGAAAGATACCATCCAGACCACAGGCAGGTAAATAAAATAGAGACTTGTGTGTCTTCCTGGAGGAGACTAGATATCCCCACATAGAGAAGTATCAAGAAATTGTGAATTCCCTACATAGTTAATAGAGTTTTGCAAAAGATGCCAAGATAATTCAAGGGAAAAATGTAATCTTTTTAAAAAATGGTGTTGACAATGTTCATTGCAGCTCTATTTACAATAGCCAGGACATGTAAGCAACCTAAGTGTCCATCAACAGATGAATGGATAAAGAAGCTGTGGCACATATATACAATGGAATATTACTCAGCCATAAAAAGAAACGAAATTGAGTTATTTGTAGTGAGGTGGATGGACCTAGAGTCTGTCATACAGAGTGAAGTAAGTCAGAAAGAGAAAAACAAATACTGTATGCTAACACATATATATGGAATCTAAAAAGAAAAAAAAAATGGTTCTGAAGAACCTAGAGGCAGGACAGGAATAAAGACACAGACATAGAGAATGGACTTGAGGACACGGGGAGGGGGAAGAATAAGCTAGGACGAAGTGAGAGAGTGGCATGGACATATATACACTACCAAATGTAAAATAGCTAGCTAGTAGGAAGCAGCCGCATAGCACAGGGAGATCAGCTCGGTGCTTTGTGTCCACCTAGAGGGGTGGGATAGGGAGGGTGGGAGGGAGACACAAGAAGAAGGAGATATGGAGATATATGTATATGTATAGCTGATTCACTTTGTTATACAGCAGAAACTAACACACCATTGTAAAGCAACTATACTCCAATAACGATGTTAAAAAAAAAAAAGGTGTTGAAATGATTGAATATCCATACGTAAAAAAAATCTTGACCTTTTCTTTTCTCTTTATATATCATATATATGTATATATATATATTTAAGTATTGAAATATTTATTAACATTTAATTTAAAAAGCTTTACACCTGTGACACACTAAGATATAGGAGTGCTACTTCTTAAAAAAGTTATCCTTTAGGGTTTGGTCTTTGTTTTAGAAGTTGTGGAGTTTGGGTATTTTTTGTTCAGTGCTATAAGAATTTATATATTATACAAATGAAATAGATCATATACCTAAAATTAACAGCTAAACTATACAACTTCTGGAAGAGAATATAGGAGAAAATCCTTGTGACGTTTTAGACAAAAATTTCTTAGGACGCAAAAAGCAATAACCGTAAAAACAAACAAACAAAAAATGTAGGTCCAGTTGCCTACAGGTTTATTTGTTTTTCTGCGGGAATTTCTTCAGAGATTCATTACAGTCCATTTTATTCTACAATATAGTTTTGACAAAACTTTCTATTTTGTAAACTATGAAATCCCTGAGGGCAGAAACCAGTTTTTAGACATCTTGGTTGTTTTGGGGCCTCTAATACAGTGTCCATCACTTTAAAAATAATAACCGTATACTAGAAAAAAAAAACACAGTAGACTAAGATTTCCTCCATTTATTTTATTGCTATTACTATAAAACACTAAATCTTTATATATCTTTATACATAGTAATAGATAATATACATATGTGTGTATTTTTTTATATACCTGGAACCATATATCTTGTCACTGGAGTTCCATGGAACCAAGCCAGGGCATTAGTTTCCTTTTATGGGAAGTAGAGAGATCTCTTCTCAACCATAGATTTGCGCTTCCATGGTTTTATATTAATATAGCAAAATCTTTAGTATGCAGCCTTTTATCTATATGATATTCAATCTCTCTCTTTCCTTCATGAGCAAATACTCAGAAAGATTTATTTACTCTACCACCTCGTATATGTAGAGACTACTGTGGCTAGAAAAGGACGTCCTTCCGCAGCAAAATCATCCAGTCTTATGAATTCTAGATGGGTTGAAGATGGTTGAAGATGGGTTGTAAAACTGACAAAATCTGCTTTCTTGTAGGAGTTATTTATAATAATCCTCTTCCCATTTGATCCATTTACTCATAACAGTAAAGTTTATCATTGCCCTTATTTCTTGGGCCGACCTTAAAGGCAGCAAGAAATGCACATATTCCTGAGACAAGAAAGGTTACCATGAACCCCACACTTCTATTCCCTTCTGGAGATAATTATAGCAAACACCCTTACTACTCTCTGCACAGGATCGTTTTGGAACATGTTTTAACTTTAAAATAAGGATACATTTTCTGAAAGTCCCTCAGGAGATGTCAGGAAAAGAGAAAGATAGAACTTTAGAGATAAGTAAATTATTTCTTTACAAAGTTATTAAATTATTAAAGTTTCATGGTGTGCTATTGCAAGAACAAACTTGTCTCTGTAAACTGGATTAAAAGGATGTCACCTTCAAGCTTCCTCTCATTATTATTTGATGTGTGTTGAGCACGAACAGGGAGCTTTGATAGCTTTAGAATCACCCTAAATTGTCAACATTACAGTTGAAGCGGGGGTAAAAAAAAAAAAAAGCAGTTCCTCTGGTTCTTAGTGGAGCTGGATTGGTTCTATGGAGGATTTGAAGGAATTTTGCCTTGGCTGTATACTACATAAAAGAGCTTTCTTGAGTGCCCTAATTTTGAACTAACCTATGATACTGACAATCTATAGAGCTTATTCAAAGATAATGCCACTTTTATATAACTATGTGCCCAAAATATTGTCTCTTCCTATATCCAGGTCTGCATCACACTTCTCCCTACAGCTAAATCCATGTACTCCTATATCAAGGCTATCCCTAGGGTTCTTCCTAGTGTTGTGTACCTGCCACCTAAAGAGAGGAAAAAGTTGCTTCCTCTTCTCTGTTAACTTGATGTTTTACTGTACTACTGTTCCATGCTTATTACTGTATTGTCTATTTTGCACATTCTGTCTGTGATGCTGAAAGTCCAGTAGCATCACTTCCTTTACAGGAAAAAAAAAAATATATATATATATACATATACATATATATACACATACATACATACGTATATCTCACCTTCACATACACTAGTCTTCTTTCTTTTCCTCAAACGTATCATGCTTATTTTCACCAGTTTCCTTTTCTTAGAATCCTCTTTTTTCAAAATGTTGAATATCTCATTCCTCCTTATTTTACAGGTCTTTTCCTCAGATAAGATATCCACACAGTATCTAACAGTAGATACCCAGCTAGTCACTATCTACAGCATAACATCAATTATTTCTCATTATAATACATATAAATGCTGGATGTTATGTATATATGTATAGTTTTCACTTCCATACCAAGACCAAGTCACCACAATGTCATCTATGAAAGTAGAGACCTCGTCAGTCTGTTCATACCTATTAAATCTAACGTTTAGAATAATGCCAAATATCCTATGGATATTTTATAAATGTTGATTAAGTAAGAAAAGGAATAAGGAAAGAGTCTATAGAAATAGGCTTTCATCTTGATAATCCCACTATTGGTAGGAAGGACATCCACAGTGCTGATATCACTTCTCTCAGAGCAAACCTTATTTTCTCCCCTCATAAAATAAGCAATTAGGAACCCCTTAATCTTCACAAGGCACTGTGGAGCTTAAATCCTGCCCTTCATAGGATCACACAGTCTAATCAAACAAACAATATATGTTAATAACTGAGTACTGCATAATATGTTAAAAGAGAAATACAAGTAAAGTCCATGGGATTTCAGAGGTGATGAATCTACCTCTGGTTGGGTGAATCAAAGAGCGTTTGTACAAGAAGGCATCCAAAGCACACTTAAAAAACAATGTAAAGGTGATTATGGCAATGATCCAGACAGAGAAAAGAGAGTACCTGAAGGTCAGATCAGCAAACTACGATTGAAAGGGAAGTATTTAGAAGAGTGTAGGAAGAGCATGAATGTTATTGAAAGACAGGATTAAAAAGTCAAGCTGTAAACTGCAGGCCAATGTTTCTTAAAATGGAATACCTGTATCCCTGAATTTATTGGGTATAAAAGGACCCAAATGTTATATATTTCACATAAGCTTCAATTAATATTTTTTCTATATCATAATTAATTTTAAATATATATTGGAAAGAAATGCAATGTGCATTTAAACATATATTAAATATGAAAATATAACATGAGATTTCAAAAAAAATGTCTAGACCATAACAAGTTACTTTAGGAAATTTTGGTGGAAAAAAAATTTTTACAATAATGCCAAGCAGCGGTCAGCACACTTGCTCACAGATCAAATCCATCTTTCTTGATTTTGTGAAAAAATTTTATTGGAATATATGCAAGCCCATTAATTTAGATATTGTCTATGACTGCTTTTGCATCACAATTGCAGATCTGAGCAGCTGTAATGGAGACCAGATTACATACTGCAAAACTTAAAGTATTTACTCTCAGGCACTCTAAAGAAAAATTTTGCTGTCCCTTGCTATTGGCATTTAATGTTTTTCAGAAAGTAAAATGTAATTATAATAGTGACTTGGAACTTAATTGCATAGAAACATGTAATATAAGAGAAAAATAAATACATTCCAGAAGCAAGGCAATAGATTAGGGAAAAATCAGACTCCAAGATAATGTTACAAGGATCTGGAAAAAAAGTCATGGTAACAAAGTGGAAAGGAAGGAATAGATATAAAAGAAAAACTTTAGCAATTGTAGAACCTCATACCAAATAAATAATGGCATGAAGAAAATGAAAGTTGATTGAGTTCTAGAGTCTAAGTTACTGATGGAAGCCAAGGTAGGAAACCCAGAATGATATGTTTGGAGAAAAAAGCATGTAATAAAAATGTTTGATTGGAAATTTCAAAAGGGCATTATTGTGGACAAATCCAATGGACTTCCATTTGAGCTGAAAAATAGAAATCAGAAACAGAAATGGAAAAACAACAATAGTTTATTTTGTTGTATGAATTATAACTCTGAGAGTTGCTAAGAAATAATTTGTAGAACAATAGGGTGAAGGTAGAAAGTAAAACTCAATTTAAGAGTAGGGGAAAGAAGAAAATGTTGAGATAGATGCCTACATTTTTCTTTGACTCTCTATTTTACCATCTGAATAATGGGTCTTTTCTTACATCAACGTGCTTCTAGGAAGTGAGGTATCTCACACCATGGTGGGCATAAACTACTAAAATGAAAATCAATCCAAGACATTTTGCTATCAAAAGTTACTATTTTGGTACTAAAAATTCAAGGGAGGGCTTCCCTGGTGGCACAGTGGTTGAGAGTCTACCTGCTGATGCAGGGGACACGGGTTCATGCCCCGTCTGGGAGGATCCCACGTGCCGCGGAGCGGCTGGGCCCGTGAGCCATGGCCACTGGGCCTGCGCGTCTGGAGCCTGTGTTCCGCAACGGGAGAGGCCGCAGCGGTGAGAGGCCCGCGTACCGCAAAAAAAAAAATAAAAGGGTGCAACACACTTGAACAGACGCTTTACAAAAGAAGATAGGCAAAATGCCAATGACGATATGACAGCTACTCGGTATCATTATAGATCAGAGAAATGTAAGTTTGGTATTAATTATATCGAGGAACTGTGTTTCACTTGTCTTGAGCCAAATATTTTAAGATGTGTGATGGATTTATAAGTATGACTTATATCGTTGGAGGGTTTTTTTTTTTTTCCTATTTTTAAAGTGATAAGCTGTTAAGGACTTTCCTGAAATCATAGCACATACAAGACAAGGTATTTTGTCTTCTTTTAGACTATACTGAGTCAATTTCTCTTTTCACCTTGTATATGGAGAGAGATCCAAGTGGTCATGGACTAAGCTCTACTTGATAGCTCATATCAAATAATTTATAGGTTTATGAAGATTCTTCATACTCCATTTCATTTAATATTACTTTTGAATACTATCTTTTAAGATGAGTGTTATTTTTATTTTGTAGATGTAGAAATCGTGGCTTCAGAGTACCAAGAAACTTGCCCAAAGCAGTACTGTTAGTAAATGTTAGAGGTATAAACCTTGAGCTTCTGATTTTAAATTTGTATAATTTTCACAGAAAATACACAAAATATTTGCAAATAAAGATTCATCAGGAGAGAATATCATTCTGCAGTCTAAGATCCTCCCTTCTTATAATAGTTTAAGTGAGCTGTACTTGGAACTGAAAAGGAAAAGGAACTTTTCCTTTGTGAAAAAAGGAAACATAACAGGGTGTATTAGGGCAAAAGCCCTGAAGCTATTTGTATCGGGGTTTGAATTCAATCTCTACAATTTAACTGCTAGGGGACTGTGGACAAGTTACTAAGCCTAAGTTTCAGTTTCCTCAACTATGTTTGTAAGTATAATAATAATATGTATAACACAGTGTTTCATATGAATTTAAATGATGCATGAAAGTATTAGCTTACAGTAGATAAAATGCTTGCTATTATTTACCTTATTAAGAATTGACATAAGGAGTCAAAGGGTCATGGGAAGAGAAACTCTTGGAACTACAGTTTCATAGAAATCTGGGTTCACATAAGCTATCACTCTGAGAAGCTTCCTCAGCAGAGGCTGAATTGTTCTTTAGCGCTTGGGGAAACCTCCCTGCTACTTACTGTTATCACCTTGATTCATGCTCTTGTGCTTGTTTGTTTTCCTTTCCTGACATTTTGGCACTTTTCATGTTTGATGCACCTCACACTGGCAATGCACTTGACTGCTCTGTCTTATTCAACAGGGAAGGATATTTATTATAACTGCTCATCTTTGTTTTGGTACTCTGAAGTCAGAAGTCTCATGTGTGTCAGCATACTGATAGACGTATAAAGATTCTTCCATACTTTACCTGGATAATTTAAGTAAATTGAAAGTGGACAGCGTTTCTCATAAATATTATCAAGATAATAGTTTCCCTAGACTGTAGTATTTTGGCTTTGCAGAAGTAGTCTATGTACCTAATTGCATTTCCCTTTCTTTAAGAAGAAACTTGAGAATTTACTTTTGTGTATTTCTCTGATAAAGCCTAACCTCCAATAGTAACCCTGAAATTGCTATATTTTAATTACAAAATGAATTATTTTCTAAGTAACAAAACAATTTCTTTTACATTGCTGTAGCTTTATCTTATCTTCAAAATATAGAATATTTCATTCAGTTCTATAGAATAGAAACTAATTAGATACACATTTTTATATACAGTATTTAATAAGTGCTGAGTGATTTAACTGATAGCTTGATTATCTGATTAAACTGATGATTCTTCTCTGAGCTAAGGATACTGACTTAAATTGATTTATCTCAGTATCATTTAAAACCAATATGAACTAGAAAGAATAAACAAAATATGTCACACTTTTAGATTTTCTGGTTCTTAATATACCTCAATTACTTCTAGATTGTATATATAAATATTTAAAGTAATATATATTTATATTTTATATATTTATATATAAACTATTTTTATAAATAATATATTTATAAAAATAGTTTATATATAAATATATAAAATATAAATATATACATTACAAAGCATCTGACAAAACAAAAACACTAATTCAAAAAGATACATGCACCCCAATGTTCATAGCAGCATTATTTACAATTGCCAAGATATGGAATCAACCTAACTGACCATCAACAGATGAATGGATAAAGAAGATGTGGTGTATATGTATACAATGGAATAATATTCAGTCATAAAAACGAACAAAATTTTGCTATTTGCAAAACATGGATGGACTTGGAGGACATTATGCTAAATGAAATAACACAGAGACAGAGAAAGACAAATATTGCATGGTATCACTTATATGTAGAATCTAAAAAATACAACAAACCAGTGAATATAACAAAAAAGTAGCAGACTCACAGATATAGAGAACAAACTAGTGGTTACCAGTGGGGAGAGGGAGAGGGGGCAATATAGGAATGGGAGAGTAGGAGATTCAAACTACTGGGTATAAGATAAGCTGCAAGAATGAATTGTATAGCAGAGGGAATATAGCCAGTATTTTGTAATAGCTGTAAATGGAGTGTAACTAATTTAAACTGTATTTAAAAAATTTTTGAAAAAGAGAACCAAGTAATGTTTACAACAAGTGTGAATAACTAGCAGCTTTTTAACAAAAGAGAAACTGTTTTACTAACTGCTTTTCTTAGTAGTCTACACCATAATTACACATAATTAATAATAAAAATTTTAGAGCCTACAATCACATTTTAAATTTGAAAATTTTTACTTCAGATGTGACCTTCTGTCAAAGTTTTCTTACATGAGTACAGCTCTTCAAAGAAGAAAAGATAATGGGAGTAGTAGTCTTGAAATTCGGGTATCAATAGAAGGATAATAAAGTTTATTTCCTTGTTCTCTCCTGCTGCAGTACTTAATTGGTATTTGGTCTTATACAAATGGCAAAGCTTCTTTAATTTATATATAAATATATATAAATATATAAAATATATATATAGTGTGTATATATTATATATATATATATACACACAGAATCTTAAAGATGTATGGTCAACTGAATATATAAATTATAAATATATAAATTATAATTTATATTAAATTTATAATATTATATTATATACAACTCAAAACCACATTCCTTAAAGTTTTTATTCAATTTTTTTAAAAATTTTATTTATTTAGTTATTTAGTTAGTTAGTTTTGGCCATGCTGTGCAGCATGTGGAATTTTAGTTCCCCGACCAGGGATCGAACCTGTGCCCCTGCAGTAGAAGTGTGGAGTCTTAATCACTGGACCACCAGGGAAGTCCCAAATTTTTTTAAATGTTGGAGTAATTTTAGACTTACAGAAAATTTGCACAAATAGTACAGAGAGCTCAAGTATACTTTTTCCCCCAGCTTTTCCTAATGTTAACAGCTTACGTAACCAGAGTACAATGATCGAAACAAGGAAAATTAACATTGGTACAATACTGTTAGTTAAACTACAGACCTTATTTGAATCTCACCGGTTTTTCCTGTAATGTCCTTTACCTCTTTCAAGATTCAATCCAGGATCAGACACAGTGTATAGCATGTGTCTCCCTAGTCTCTTCTGATCTGTGATACTCTTTTCTCATCTTCCATCACCTTCATGCTTGTGATGAGTGTGGTCAGTTATTTTGTAGAATGTCTCTCAACTTTGGTTTGTCTGATGTTTTCTCATAGTTAGATTGAGGTTGTACATTTTTGGCAGGAATACCAGAGAAGTGATGCTGAGTCCTACTCAGCGCATCACATCACAGGATGCAGGGTGTCAGCATATCCTATCAGAGGTGATGTTGACTCTCATTAAGGTCGTGTCTGTTAAATTTCTCTACTTGTAAAGTTACTGTTTCTCTTTGTAATTCCTGGATATCTTGGGGGAGATTCTTTGAAACTGTGCAGAAATCCTGTTCTCATATTTTTGCCCACTCATTGCAGCATCCTTTGGTAGTTCTTGCTTGTAATAATTATTATAGTAGTGTTCACCTGATGGCAATTTTATATTTTTCTCATTTCCTTCTACACTTATTGATTGGAATTCTTCTATAAGGGAGAACTGTCCCTTCTCCATATTTGTTTATTCAGTAATTTGTTTGTATCAGTGTTGAGTCATAGATATTTGTTTTACTCTATGGTTTATAATCTAATTCTATCATTATTTATTTTACCACTCAAATTGTTCCACGATGGTTTTCAGGTTGGCTCTTTGTATTTTTTTTAACAATTTTATTGGAGTATAATTTTTTACAATGGTGTGTTAGTTTCTGCTTTATAACAAAGAGAATCAGCTATACATATACATATATCCCCATATTGCCTCCCTCTTGCGTCTTCCTCCCACCCTCCCTATCCCACCCCTCTAGGTGGTCAAGCACGGAGGTGATCTCCCTGTGCTATGCGGCTGCTTCCCACTATCTATTTTACATTTGGTAGTATATATAAGTCCATGCCACTATTTTACCGTTTTCTTTTTCTCTCAACAGATTCATTTACTTTCCTATTTAACTTATTAAGAACATTCTTAGGTAAATTATGCCCCTAGATACTTATTCCCAGTTAATTTATTTGCCAGCTTTATATCTGCACAACCTCTACTGAAGTGTCAAATCATTATCATTTGGTTCAAACTCTGTTGATGCTACAAGGGCAAATGTACAACAGAGAGAAGGAATATTAACAAAAATTCTAAACTAAATGTTAGCTCCACACTTATCAATACAAATGACTCTTAACATATCCTAAAATCAAGACATTACTCAACAGTTTCCATGGATTTCCATTATGCAATAATCTGGAAAATGAGTTAGAAAATTACTAATAAAAGATTTTGGGAAACATAGAAGCAATGAATGACCAAATAAGCATATAAAAGAGTAATCTTTATAAAGAGCATATTCTTACTAGAATAAAATAAAGATTCCCAATGCATTTTTTTTGAGATTTAACCTGAAGACTTTCAGTTAGATAATCCATGAAAAATTCTCTGAACATCTTACTATACACTACACCCCCATTATAGTAATTTTAAAAATGGTAATACATTATTGTTAAAATGACTACTTCTTTGAGAATTCTTTAGAGAAGCTATGCAAGTTTCCTGCCTGTCATATTTGTAAACAAACACTAAACTGAATTAATTTTATAATATTTCAGCACTGGGTGACATTTATTCCTACTTGAGATTTCAAATGAGCTCAAGGAACGACTTCAGACTCAAGCCGTGACCATATAAATATAAGCTCGGAAACAAGCAAGCAGATTTCCTTTCTCTGTCACAGGATTACATATTTTGCCATTGCCAAGCAAAAAGACTTTGTATATGTCAGTAGAATCTCTTTTTGTAATGGTGACCTTATGTGCTCTTGACATTCCCTTTCCATTTGATGAAGGGAGGCACTCACGTCAGCTTTGGAAGAAAAAAACCTCATGAATAAATAGCTTGACACAAGAACTTCAGATTTAGCATATTATTCTGTGATAAGCAAATCTCCCTGGATCTGCATCATTCTTTGATTTAAAGTAGAGCCTACACACCAGAGAGAAGACCAAACTCTAGCACATGTTACTCATCAAACGTTTTGTCTTCTACACGTTCCTTGCATGAAGTGACGATTTGCTATCAAATTTTAAATTCTCTCCATTTTTCCATTAACTGGTACAGATTTAACCATATTATATGTTATATTCTACCCTAAATTTGTTTTCTTTCACCATTATTGGTAATGCTCTTAACTAAGTATTACAAACCTGATTTCATAGATGAGGAAACTCAGTCCCAAGCTGCATCCTTCCTGGGAGCTCTCTCATTTCCCTTTTGGGAAACTCCCATTTTATGTAACCTCGGTGGAAAGTAGAGGTTCTTTAATCTCATGCTGTAGGTGGGCAACTCATAAGAAGTCTCTAGGAACTCTAAGTCCTGTGCAAGATCATGGGGGGAATTGACAGTCAATCACTGCAGTGGTGTGCCACTGTGCAGACTAGATTATCTCTGACTTTGAGTCTTGCTACAAAGGACTTCCAGTCTCCCTTTTACCTTCCTCCTATTTAGACTGTAACTTCTTGGTCTCTTGACTGCTAAAGACAAAGTTAATTTCTGAACTTGGAAACAAAGTACCATGGGTGAAGCTAAGGTTCTAAGAGAGGTATAATTGTTCCTGACTTGTGCAGCTGGGAATGGCTGAACGAAATTATGCAGTTAGATCTGTTCTAATACCAAGGCTATTTCTCTTTCCAAAAATTTCATTCCCGAGATACCTAGATTCTGTGTCAATATGCTTTTTAACTCAATAACTCCTTAACAGAGAAGAATATATCTCCTTACAAGAATATTGAAACCATGTCTTTTTATTCTAATATTTTCAGAAAGAAAACATATGGAATTGATTGATATAGTATGTTTTATTAGCTACTGATTTTCACTTATTAGGCCAAGAACCACAACTGATGATCTTTAAGTCATTAATGCATATAAAGCTGAGAGGTTTATCACAAAATTAAGTAAAAATTTTGTAATAAATAAGTAAATTTTAACAATGTAGAGACAGACAAACTAATCGATAACATACAGACTAAACAACATAGCTCTTTTTTATTTGGTGTATTTAACATGTACAAAGTGAAATACTATTTTTATTACCTGATCAAAGAAAATGGGGACACATTTTTTGTATTCTTGAATTTTGGTTATATCTTTAGAAGATATAAATCAAAATTCCTGAAGGAAATATTTTGACTTAAACACTTTTACCCTAAGGAATACAGAATGAGGTTTTTGTTTGTTTAAATAGATACATAAATATAAAAACTTACAAATTCTACAATTTTAATCATGCAAAATTACATGCAAAATGGCTTTTATTTAGAGGTTTATGTTTCTTTCAGCTGAGGTTAACTTAGTTTGAAATACTCAACTGGCAAACTTCAATAGTTCTAATATTTTGGGTACATACAAATTTTAGCATCTTAAATGTATTTCATTTCCTTTCCACTAAGTATTAATTTGAGCATATCACAATCTCATACTTCATTAAAGAATTCAGCTACATTATTCCATCCACACCATATTTCTTGATTTAAATAAATTCCTTTAAGGTAGGGATTTCCAGGTCTTTGATCCCTCACAAAAAGAAACTTGGAGGCTTAATCTAGTACACACTTCCTAAGATTTTTTTTTTTTTTTTTTTTTTTTCTTGCGTTATGCGGGCCTCTCACTGTTGTGGCCTCTCCCATTTGCGGAGCACAGGCTCCGGACGCGCAGGCTCAGCGGCCACGGCTCACGGGCCCAGCCGCTCCGCGGCATGTGGGATCTTCCCGAAACGGGGCACGAACCCGCGTCTCCTGCATCGGCAGGCGGACTCTCAAGCACTGCGCCACCAGGGAAGCCCCTAAGATTTTTGAATGAATAAATGAATGAATAAAAAAGTAAATATCAGAGCCTCAAAGATCTGTAAGAATAAATCTGAATTAACCTTTTTTTTTTTTTTTCAGTACACGGGCCTCTCACTGTTGTGGCCTCTCCCATTGCGGAGCACAGGCTCTGGATGCGCAGGCTCAGCGGCCATGGCTCACGGGCCCAGCCGCTCCGCGGCATGTGGGATCTTCCCGGACCGGGGCACGAACCTGTGTCCCCTGCATCGGCAGGTGGACTCTCAACCACTGTGCCACCAGGTAAGCCCTGAATTAATCTTTAAAAATGACAATATTCTTGATTCCAACTTCTTTTGGAAGTCTAGGCTATATGATTACAAAAAAACCTCTGCCCTAAATATAGAAGATTTGAAAATGAATTAAATCTAAGCTGAACACTTAACCTGTATTTGAGAAAAAGACTAGGTATTGTTGAATTTTTGGAAAAAAAATTGTAAGAGCAAACTTGTAAATAATTGAATATAATAAATCAAATGAATAAATAAATCAAATTTTCATTAGAAGGCTGCATATTTCCAACTGACATAGTAACTAGTTTAGTTTTTCAGAAACTACTTATTTAGTGCTATTACCAGTAAACATCTTACTTTAATTCCATCATCTTCCAAAAAATTACTTTGAAGTTTTATTTTTTTACATGTCTGAAGTCTACCTTTACCTGAAGTTTTAATGCCATAAAAAATGACACACTTTCCTCAAACATAAATCCACAAATACTTTTTGGAACCAATCTGTGCAGAAGATGACTTGGATCATATATCAGTCCAGTTACTGCCCTTGTGGTCAAGAATAGTTAAATGGGGCTCTTTTTGTGAAGAATTTAAGAAGTCTAAACAGTTACGAATCTCCTCAGAATTTCTTTTACGTTTTATGTGTGAAAACTTTGTTTTCACTGCAAGTTGAAGATTATTAAATACATTTTAATTTGTTAGTCAATGTAAATTTTAAATAATCTTTGTTTTATGGCTTTGGATTAAAGTTTCATCAGATTTACCTAAGTCACCTGAATTTCTCTAAAGCTGATTTGCCTTTTTTTAATAGCTAACTCACTTTATCACCATTGAATATATCCATGCAGACTAAAATTCCAGGTCTTCATAAGTTTCACAAAGTTTTCCACATCAGTACGAGCTATCAGTGCCCTTTAATTGCTCCAAAATACATTGCTGCTCCTAGGGTGATGTTTATTTATAGGTTCAAGAAGTGGCATGGAATGATGTAAGCTGTGAAGCAAAATAGTTTGAAGATGTGTATATTTGTGTTAAGATGACAGCTTCTTTTGGAAGAGTGAGCTAGCAATAATCTCTAGTTTGCAAATTGAATCAATAAACTTCCTTGGATGAGTAATAAAGGAGCAAGAGGACACAAACCATTCAAATTTTTTTTTTTCAAAACACTTGATTCAAGTTGCTCATGCTTGTATTTGCATGGCTAACCTTCTTCAATTTAGTACAATTCATGAATGATATGTGATATACTAACAAGTGTAAACGCTTCTCAGTCTTCTTCCAAAGACCTAACTAAGATCTCTGGGTTAACTATGTGCTGGCTATACACCACCTAAAAAGATGTCCCAATCCATACAACTGATTTTTTCCTCTAAATCCTAAGCAACACTTTCCTCTACAAGACTGGAATTTCTTATGGAATTCAACAGACAAGGCAAGGTCCACACCATGCATCCATTCTCCTGTCTTTAACTGGTAACAAGAAATAAACAAATAATCAGTCATAATGCATATACAATCATTCATTTTAAGTTCTAGTTTCAAGTATCACCTACAAATTAAACCCCCAAAATTGAAATGAATAAGGATTGTTCTCTGCAGCACAGGAGAGCACAAGGTAAGAACTCTTAATTACTCATTTTAGCTAATGGAGTTTGGAGCAATGATAGCTAATCAGTTTAAGTTTTCTTCTTTTTCCCTTTCCTTTCCTTTCCTTTCCTTTCCTTTCTTTTCTTTTCTTCTAGTTGTCCTCCAAGTATTCTAGATCCTTTGTGAAATCCACATAACCTTTTGTTATATATTTTGAAGAAATGAACATGGAAGATACATAGCTGCTTTAGAACAAAGCATATGGAAATCGCTGGAGGAGTATGTGGCAAGATGTTGGGGATGAGAGAGTGAATAGAGGAAAAACCTAGCACAGCTATTCAGAATAAAAGGTGGCAAGTGGCAAATAAGATACATTGACACTTTTCACGAAGGCTTTGAAAATATTTGAGAGGGGCTAGATTTAAGTTGCATGAGTATCTAAGCACACACAGTCCTTAGAACACTGCTTGGCACCAGACAATACATATGCATGTGTTAGCTGTTATTAATATTATTGTTATTATTATTATATTTATTCCTGCCCTCACCTAGAATGCTGGATTTCAGCTTTGGCTTGTTTGTTTGTCTTATTTTTCGGATATTTAAGAAGAGGGTTACCCCAGAAAATCAGAAAACTTAAAAAAACTCAGGTTACACATACTATACAGTATCACAGTTTCCCCCATTAAGGTGCCAAATTCTCCATTTAAACTGATTAAAAATATGTATCTCAATTAGGGATACAATTATTTAAGAAAAATCATCACGGTTAGAGTTGTTGTCATAGCTTTAACCCTCATGAGATCTGTGTCTTGTCAAAAAAAAAAAAAACATAAATAAATAAGTTCTCAGAACCTCAGTTTCTGTCTCAGAGGTCAATTGTGAAAGTTAATTAGATTGAATTTATAAAATCATTTAATCCATTTATTCATTAAAAAGTAATTATTTTATGGAGGGTGTTGTTCTAGGTACAGGAGATAAAATTACAAAAGCAATAGACATTGTCTACCCCCATGGAGCTTTCATTCTTGTGTTTAGGAGATAAAGAATAAATAAATAAGCATAAATAAATAATGTAATTACAAACTGTGGAGATGCTAAGAAGAAAATAAACAGGTTTACCTGACAAAGACAGTCACAAAAGGCATCTCTGAGGAGGTGCCATTTGATCTGGGATTTGAAAAATGAGCAAGTGGTATCCAAGGAGGAAAATAGAAAGTGCAGAGACTCAATGTGGAACACACTTGACATATTGAAAATCAACAAAGAAGTAAATATGGCTGAAATGCAGAGAGTAGCAAAGGAGATAAGACAGGAGATGTAAGCAGAAGGTAGAGCATATGTGAGCCTTGTATAGAGCTTGGCATTTATTCTAAGTTCAAGGGGAGCCATTGAAGGGCTTTAAGCAAACAGTGGTGAATGACATATTTGATTTTCTTTCTTAAAATCACTGGCTACTATGAGGAGATGTATTGTTAAGAAACAAGCACAGAAGCAAGGAGCCTGGTTAAGAGTCAGGTACTAACCAGCCGTATAGTAGCACTAGAGATAGAGAAAAGTAAAGGGAGTCTATATTTTGGAAGTAGAACCAACAGGGATATATGGATTTCATGTGAAAGATGAGAAAAAGGAAATAATAAAGGTGACTTCAAGTTTTTTAAGTTAGTGGTCTTGATGGATGGTGGGGTCATTTACAAACGTGGAGAAACCTATGGAAGGAATATGCTTTATTTTATGTATTTCATTTTACTGGGTGTTTGTGGTTTTGAAGACATAGACAGATTATATTTGTATGTTATTATACTTCAAAGAGAAGATGCCTATGGCACTCTGGGAGATCTCAGCAATGATGATATAGATTTGAGATTCAGTAGTAAATTGCTAATATTCTAAATCTGTAACAAATGAGATTGACTGAGGAGATTATGTAGACAGAGTGATTAAAATTGAACTCTGGAGCATTCCAAAATTAATGACCAACCACAGAAAAGAAGGGAAAATAAAGTAATAGAGAAGGAATATCTGATTTAAAAAAGTCAGAATGTTGTTTCATGCCAGAAACCAGGAGAAGAAAGTGTATCTAGAAAGTTAGTATAAGGTAAATGAAAGGGAAATGCAACATAGAGAATAAAAGGACAGAATGCAACCCCAGATGCCTGGGCTCTAATCCAGTCTCCACCAACCAAGTGGACAGTCATGAGAAAGTTACTCACTCTCTTTGTGATACTCAATTTTTTTTTCTGTAAAAGGTGATCATAATCTTACCAAACTCAGAGTGGTTTTGTATTAAATTAATATATTTACAGCTCTTAGAACATGTTTGGTACACAGGAATTTTGATATAAGAATTTGCTTCTAAGGAAAATATAAACAACTATTTCAAGTATTCCTGAAAGGTTGAGTAAAAGGAAGATTTGATTATTAAATTGACTATTTGCTTGTCAGCATGGTAATTGTTGCATTAATGAGGTGATTTTAATTGAGTATTAAGGACAAACAACTGGAGGATGGCTGGAAATGGGTTTAGAGATAGGATTAAAGGAGAATTTTGTTAGATGATAGACATGAAAACAAAATGTGAATTCTGGAGTAAAGTCCTAAAGAAGAAAACAAAATGCCCATTATAAATAGTGGACCTTTGGTAAAGCAGACCTAGTTTCCTCATCAATATATTTTATTATCATTAATCACCAAAACATCATTGATGAAGTCAATATACTTTCCAGTGTGAACACAAGAACTGAACACGTACCATCTCAAGTTGAATGAAAAACAATAGATCTGCTCACATAACTGAATTCTCCGAGTAGGAGTAGCTTAGGTATGACTAAAAGGTCACAAATAATGGCACCAGATCCCTGTCTCTTTTTCCATTGCTCATACACATAGTCTCCAAGTGGCTAATGTAATGGTGAACAATAGTCTAACATGCCCCTACCTTAGAGAACCTGGAGGGAAAAAAAAAAAAATAGTTGTCTTTGTTAATAGTTCAGGTAAAGACCTTTGGACACCTCTGACTTCCCTGGCTTGAGTCATGCACCAACCCTTGAATGCAGCCTAGGATGTAGAGAGTTTAAACTGGTCAGGACTGCGTCAGTTTGGGGGATTTAGGAGAGGGGGAATCAACCCCAAACTAAATGAATAGGAAAAAACTTTTATTTTAGAAGGGAGAAGAGTAGTTTATTGGCAGATCATGAAAATGTATCTATTCTAATCATCCAATAAAAAAGGGTTTAGTTCATTATCTCAGTTGTACTCTCATGTCCTTTTCAACTTGGTCTGTGACCATTTTTGTCTTTTCTTTTGGTGATTATAGGGCATATTACCAGACTTTGCACTTACTCTATTCTAGTTACAGGTTACTAGGGCTTTTCTCCCTTGACTGCAAATTGTTACACACTTGAATTCTGTTTGTCTTTCCTAAACAGTATTTTTTCTTTCCTTCATTATCCTCTTTCCTTTTGTTACACTATGGCTTTTGCTGCTTCATTACTCTCTTTTGGGCTCCATCCCAATGATGTTATGGAGCCCATGTGTATACATTTTCTATGGAATACTTACTTCTATGAAGAGGTACCAGATCATATCCTATCATTTCCTGGATCAATAATTTTCCTGGATCAGAGGAGATGCCTCTCTACTCAAGATACATGTTTGTATCCGTGCTCCCAAAGAATTAGGCATTTTGAATATGATGATCCTGGCTTCTCTGTTAAAGGACTTCAATGCAAGGAAAGCTAAACACCCAGGTTTAAGGGAATCTCTTAAGTAGAAAAAAAAATATCCTTTAAATAACATTTCCTATTTTCCTCATTTTTATATGTTCTGCTATAAGAGTATATAAAATAGGGAATCTGTTGTGCTTTCAAGGCCCAGCCAGAAAATGCTTACCTTCTTTGTGCTGAATATGCAATGGACTTTTTATCTCCTTTCACTTCTGCAATGTTTCAGTTTATTCTTCCTGTGAGAGGAAAAATGGTGACTACAGATGGACACAGGTTTAATATTAAACTTTCAACTTCCAGTCTCTGCCTAGTGATTCAGATCTGTTCTGTCAAAAGGTCAAAGCACAACCACTGTAAAACAAAATGCTCAAAAGTATATTAAATACATATTTCAAAAAACACACAAATTGTGAGAAAGATATTCAGCCTATTTCTGGGTCATGTTTATATTCATTCACAGGTAACCACATATGTTTTTGTATTTATAAGTTGTGATCATTTATGATTTGTAATGCAATGGTCTTCCCAGGGCACATCTGTCAGAATTATTGAACAGGCCTTTACTGGTTTCTCAATGGAGGTCTTTTTTAAATATGTAAGGCTGGCTTCATACAATCCTAAGACTGGCAATTTATTCAAGTAATGAAATACTATGCCTCCCAAACCTCTTCAGATTCTTAAAGAGAGGAAAGGAAAATAAGATATTATTTTAAAGTACTTCTGTGGAAGGGAGGTGATCAAGAAAGATGAAAAATCACCTGGTGATTCCCATTTCTTCTAAGGCTCCTGCCAAGGGTACTTTCTCTTATCTTCTGAATGTTCCTGCAAAACTTCTGCTTATTATCATGTGTAAGATAATGATTTACATGAAAAAAAAATCATTCAAGCACACCTACTCATTACTGCTTCTTCCTATCTTTCCATAGTTCCTGACTGTTACAGGAACTGTGGTAGATTAGAGTACAGCACACTTTTATTTCATCTCTCAAGAGTTAACAGAATAAGGGCAGCACGATGGACTAGACCAACCTCCCAATTCTGAGAACTCTGTGGGCAAATTCTTCTGTGAAAGACTTTAGAGAACTTGGCCACCCCCTGATCAGGAATTCTTCAACAAGACCTCCCTGTCCCAGACTCAAAGCTCTGTCCATGTGACTGAGTCTCTTTGATTGAAGCAAAGCAGATCTCTTCTGGGGGCTTTTATAACTGATGTCTTATCCCTAAGAGACTGATTGGCAACTGGGAGTTTCAGGGAGACTTTTCTTCACATCTAAGAGGCACATTATTTATATTTTTCTGTACCTAAAAACTCGGTGTACCAATGTAAAGGGACTTTAGAATACATTAAGCTATTTACTTCACTTAGTATATTAGCAGATTCTTAGTAGGGGCTTGAACAGGGGGGCAATGATGGTTTTAGGGTGTGGTTTTAGGTAGGGGCTTAATCAGGATTGGGAAGATTAGTGAATAAGAGTTAAGGATTAGTGGGCAGAATAAGGCAGAATTTGGAAGTGAGTTTTGAAGAATAAATGGTTTTTAATACTAGCTATTGTCCTGGGAAGGGGATATTTATGCTAGTAAGAGTGAATTGAGTTGTATGGTGTTCAAATAAATGGATTTTTGAAAAGTTCCTGAAATGAACAATAAATTCATTTTCCATTAGTAGAACTATCCCAGAATACCTACACGGATTAGTATTATCACGTGCCCAAGAGGTGCCTTCTCAAATCTTTCATTTATGATGCTTAAACAGAAGATGAACAAAACAAATAAGCAAAACAAAAACAAAAACATGATTAATAACAATAAAATGTCTCATCTTTTCTAACCTAACTAAACAATCCTGCTAATGAATAGCCAAAGGTCGAAGGGAAGTGCAATTTTTATTACAATTTAGGCTTAGCTAACATCAAGGGAGAGAATACAGAAACTGTATTATATAATTTCCCACACCTCTACCAACCCAAATTTTGTGTTAGAAAAATGTAGATAAATGCAGGCTTTGGGGGTCATATACTTCCAGTTACACTCATTTAGTGATGCTTTGGCTTATAAGACTAAAAGACAGTAAGCAAGACTGAAAATTTCAGAATTTTTTTTTTTTTTTTTTTTTTTTATGCGGGCCTCTCACTGTTGTGGCCCCTCCCATTGAGGAGCACAGGCCCCTGACGCGCAGGCCCAGCGGCCATGGCTCACGGGCCCAGCTTTTGGTACGCGGGCCTCTCACTGTTGTGGCCTCTCCCGTCACGGAGCACAGGCTCCGGACGCGCAGGCTCAGCGGCCATGGCTCACGGGCCCAGCTGCTCCGCGGCATGTGGGATCTTCCCGGACCGGCGCCCGAACTCACGTCCCCTGCATCGGCAGGCGGACTCTCAACAACTGCGCCACCAGGGAAGCCCAGAAAATATTTTTATGCCTTTGGAAGTTTTATAATTTCTTCCTATTATGGAACTCTAAGTGTTGAAGGGGAGTAGATTCTGCTGCTCCCAAATATGCCTCCAATATGCCTCCTTGTCATAAGGTTTATTTTGAGCTGATTATTTTTAAAAAGCAGCGGACACAGGAGAAGCTCTGAAAACCAACTAGAAGTCACCCTTTGTAAGAGAAAATTACACTGATAAGAGAAATTTCCTTTGTAAGGGTGTCTCCCTCTCTGCACCTGGAAGAGAAGGATGACTAAGTCTCTAGAAATTCTTATCAATGGAGAAGGCAAAAACCTAAATCTGCACAACCTTACCCTTGTTTACTGTGCTTTTCCTGATAGCCTTACATAATTGGCTTCCCTATCCCCCATATTCTTTTTCTTTAGCAGGTGATGGCATTTAAGGTGATGGTTGGGCCATTTTGGAGTTACTCAGTTTTCCTGGGTATCCCTCATGTATACAACAGGTGTATATATATTATTAAACTTCTGTTTATTTTTCTCTTGTTAATCTGTCATTTTTATTACAGGAGGTTTCTCAGCCAAGAACGTAGAAGGTTAGAGGGAAAGTTTTTTTTTTTACTCCGTAGTGTTGTTAAATAAGTGTCTATTCTTGGAAAATATCAAGTTATTGAAACTGAATCTGGAGCTAAGGATTTGGATATCTCCTTGATTTCCCTTTCAAGACATACTTGAGGGTTGGGCACCCATGGAAGTCATGTGTCCAAATAACTTTTCATTTGACACTCAGAACAAGCATGCCAATCTCTTTCATTTAAAATATGGAGCCTATTAAACATTAGGAATAGCAGCATGGAATCCTTAAGACTTAAAGGCAAGCCCAAATGCCAGCTTCATAATAGAAGTGAAAATTCTCTAGGATGAAGGTAGGGGAATTGAGAAGCAGAAAGGAGACAGAGATTGTCTTTTTCATCAGACACACAATTACTATTAAGCAAAATTGAAAAATTCTTTCATTTAACAGATATTTATTGAGCATCTATTATGTGTTAAGCATAATTTTATGCGAGAACTTTACATTAGGGTACAAAATAAGCTAATTCCCTGTTCATGGAGCTTACATCATAACTGAGCCATAGAGAAAATAAACCAATAATCAGATTACTACATAAAATCACAGATGGTGATTAATGCTATAGAGCAAAGAAAAATAAAAGGAAGATTGAAGGCAAGAAGAGGAATAGAATGAAACCAAAGGAAATTTCTTTTATTATTCTGTATTTCTTCCCCTATAAGTTCTCTGTTCTCTAATCTCTCTTTCTCAATGTCCAATTAGATTGATTGCTCCTCCTGAATTAACCCATCAGTTCTCTGAGTTTGGGGTTTTTATTCTCCAGAGCTGTGTCAATTCACTTTATGTTTTGGGAAATTTCTTAACATGTTTTCCCAATTCCTTCATCATTGTTTGATTGTCATATTTTTAGTTAATAAAGACACCTTTTCAATTTGTGATCATTTCTTTTTCTTTTCAGTCTATTCTTATTTTATGATGCTAATATCTCAAATACTTTGTGAGAACATCAATGATATATATTAATTATAATATTTTTAAGTTGTGCTTCCTAAATGACTACTGTTTTCCTTTGGCATCAGTTGTTTCATATGTTGATTTTACCTTGATATTTTTGCTCTTTTGTCCAAAAGAATCTTGATTGTTAATTCATATTTGTGGACTAAGTACTTAGTTGATTTATACATGTAGCTTTTGAAGTAGGTAGAATAATGGCTTCTGGAAAATGTCTATGTACTAATCCATGCAACCTTGAATAAGTGACAGCACATAGCAAAGGGAAATTAAAGTAACAAAGAGAATTAAGGTTGTTAATCAACTGAGTTTAAAACAAAGGTAATCCTGAATTATCTGGTGGGTCAGATGTAATTACATGGGTCCTTAAATGTAGAAGAGGAGGCAAAAGAGTGTCAGAGTGATGCAGTGTGAGAAAAATTCTACTAGCCATTGATGACTTTAAAAATGCAAGGGGTTCATAAACCAAGGAATGAAGGTGACCTCTAGAAGCCAGGAAAATGACAGCAGCAGCAATAACAAAACAAGGAACCAAATTCTTCTCTAGAGCCTCCAGAAGAAATGCAGCCCTGTTTACATCTTGATTTTAGAACATCACGACTCACTTTGGACTTCTGACCTCTAGAATTGTATGATAATAATCAATTTGTGTTATTTTAAGCCACTGAGTTTGTGGTAAGTTGTCGCAGAAGCAATAGGAACCTAATACAGCACTCCACTGGGTTTTCTTTCTGGGTTTTCTCCACGGACATGTATATATTTTATCAAAAAGTATTAATTGTCAATATTAATTTTCAGATGCAAGGAGGAAGCAGGTAGACCAAAATGTGAGTGATTTTATTCTCAGAAGTTTAAGTCTATACTAGAAATTGTTGCCTGATCAAGACAGATCATTCAATTTTTAGAGTATATTGCTTTTTTAAAACTGATGGTGAATGCTGCTATGGCAATTACAGAAGTGAAAATAGGACAAAGGCCACTTGGCATGAATATTCTGTAGATGCTGGCTAGCAGTAACTATTGTTTAATCTTTGACATATTTCATCTGCCTATTGTTTTCAGGAGTCACCAAAATTTCCAATATTCTCATGTTCCATCATCCAATTCATATCTTTAAGGTTTTGTTCCTGTGTGTACATTTTTACTGTTATTCAATGGGATTTACAAGTAGAGAGATCAAATGTAAAGTCATATGCCCAGCCATTCAACTTGAAGTAGAAACAAAATTTAGTTCTTATATTCTTTTTTTTCCCTAGAAATCACCACCACTAGAATGAAAACTAATAGTTGGCAGCAAGAGCTCAAGAATTGTTAGAGCCTTTTGGACCAAATACTATTCAATGCTCAGAAAATAAGGTGAGGTACTTCTCTAGGCTCATCAATCTAAAGAAATTGTTTTTATTACAGAATGTTAGCATCAGAGAAACAATTGTGCCTAAGTAAATGGCCATAAAATGCAGGGCTGAAGAACTTGGTTTTGCTTCTCCTGCCCTAGAAACTCTTAGAGTGACACTTACAATCTCTCTACACTTACGGTCTCTCTATATATGCAATTACCTATGGACCATGGATTTCTCTGCAGTGACAACTTTCCAGTCCCAATTCCTTCCATATTCCTGTAGATTTTATCTGCATCTATCTTACAACAAGATCTACACAGCTTTAACTTGCACATGCCACCTGGTTTCATGATGACTGACCTAGCTTGTTCTCTATTTTTCTGTTTTATATTATGATACTTAACCCTTCACAAAGAGAAGTGGTAATCCTCTTAAAGAGTTATTAGCTGGCTGACTTCATCACACCACCAATACCTAATCAATAGGTTGGGGGTACATATGAATATAGACATTCCTAAGAAACTCCAATAAAACCTTATTCCCAAAATTTGTCCTGTTAGGGGAGACTAATCCTTACCCCTGTGAATACTATATTTTAATTTTAATGATGGCAGAAAAAGAATATTTCTCTTGAAAGGAGGGCCACTCTAATAGAAATGATCCAGATTTTACATATGTAAGCAAAACCTGATTTAGATCTGGTTGACCACTGCAGTAACTGCAGTTCAAATTAAAACTTCATTGATTTTCCTTGTTTCCACCATTTTAATGGACTCTGAGTAATATTTACACTTGCCTTAGAAAATTCTTTGCCAAAGGCAAGTTTATCTCCCAGAAGTCCATAATGTCAAATTCTAGAATGAATTCATCCATGTGCCTTGGGTCTTCTGAAACCAATCATTCCTATGAACACATCCAGCTAACTTGACTGTACTGGGCAAAAGAATACATTTATCTCACCTAATCAGATGGGTACAAATAATTGCAAGCAGCTAAGATTTACCCTCAAAATTAACCAGCACGTTTGTCCACTTCAAGCATTCAAAGAGCCAAATTCCAGATTTTCAACCATGTTAAACCCGACAGATTAAGTCTGCCTGCCTGTCAGAGATGAACCTGAAATGTCAGAACAACACTTCAGAGATATGTCTTACATGGTGGGACGGGAGTGTGTTGCTATTCAAGCCAGTTAATAAAATAACAGATATGCTAATTCCTACAAAAATAGCATTGCTAATTAGTCTTTTAAATCAGACCACTTTAAATGTAAAAATGCACGTGCATCTTTCCAGCAAAGGCTTTGCAGAATGGAAAATCGTTATCTACTGACCCCAACATATGGTGAAGGTACAAACAATATGTTGGAAGCTAACTTTTAGAATGGTGAAGAGTGAGAGATCACTGAATACATAATAACTTTAATTTTTAAAGGAATACTAATTGGGTAAAGAGCTAATGAAGGGTACTTGACTGGCAGCAGCAGGGAAGGATGTCCCTGCTGTTCAAACGTAAAGCCTAGTAACAGAGTTGTCTCTTCCATCAAGAGCCTCTAAGAAGAAAAAGAAAAAAAAAGAAGAAGAGAAAAGAAAGTCCCTCTGATAAGAGAGGCCAGTGTCATTTTTTGCTTAGGTGGTTCCAATAGGTCCCTTATCCTCAGACTGAAAGCACAGATGCAAGTTGACTAACAAGAATCTTTGCAATATAGTAAAGAACTACAATTAATTGGCCTTTTAATGCCTCCAGCTGTAATGTTGTTGAAGTCATTGTTATTGATTTGGAGCAGATAATTCTAAGTAGCTGGAGGTAGAAAAACAGAGTGTATGTGTGATGTGTAAATATGATGGAGAGAGAGAGAGAGAGAGAGAGAGAGAGAGAGCATGTTGAGTAAAAGAAGATACTTGAAAAATGGTAGGACCAAGAGAACTTTGAAATACATTCAAGGACTTAAAGAAAATTACCAAGATGTGCCATTTCTTGGAGACAAATCAATCAGCTCCCATGATTTAGACTTGGTTCCTGTCAAATATCTAGAAAAAAACCAAAAACAACTGAGAAACAAATGTTGATGAGAAACAAATGTTGGAACCTTACAATGGCTGAGGAGATTACCCCCTTAAGACGAGAAGCCATTTCCTATCAGCTATAGAGGAAAGGAAAGAATAGCAGTTATCCACAATAGGTAGCTGATTCCATAAGTAGATAAAGATTCATCAGTTACAACTTTCATGCGTGCAAAGCACTGACCAGAAATATGTGAGCAAGCATGTGACATTTGTGTGACTGTAACATCTGAATAAGCAGATATTGTTATGTGGAGTCAATAAATTTTTAAATGAGTATACTGTGCCAACAATAATTTAAATCAACACTCCCTTTTCAATTGCAGATTAATTTGTTTCAACTAATAGTATCTTTTCTCTTGGAACTGATTCCCTGAAGAACAATCAGGATAGCTGTGGTCTCATTAAGTGATACACTTAACATCAAGGATGTTTCTGGAAATGTGGCATGTGGGATCTTAGTTCCCTGACCAGGGATCGAACCCAAGCCCCCTTCATTGGAAACAGAGAGTCTTAACAACTGGACCACCAGGGAAGTCCTTGGAAATGTGGTAAACATCAGAAAACTCTAAGGGTTAGTGTTCACTTTCAGTGACAATTAGGCAGTAATGATTAGACCTCTCTTTGGAAGCAAACTTGGTTTGATTAAATTGACAAGACCCATTGTAAGAGTAGTTTTGGTTATGAATCATTTTAACAACTTTTATTCTCTTTTTCTACTTGTCTGGGAGAATGAGTTATTTCTTCACCAATGAAGACTTGTTCTCATCCATAATATTACCTTTGTCTCCAGAGTAGTCTGTGACTTTTAGAGTATGACAGCTTCATCAAATTTTCTCAAATTGTATTATTTTCCCCTTGCTTTCAAAAGCAAGGGATTCTTACTTCTAATTGGAATTGAAGCTCTATGCAACCTAACTGTATCTAACAAAATGGACACTGCGATCCTACTAGAGTTAGAAATCGGTCCTTTTTTTTTTCTTTCCTTGCTAGATTCAGATACTAGAATTAGATGCCTTATTTTTGGCAATAAAGGAAAATATTAAAGATGGATTCAGGAACAAGTGTGAGAGGGGATGAGGAGCTCCTACTTCATAACATGATTGATCCATTGCAAAGCTCTTTCAATTCACCTGTAAATGTTCAAGACTTTTCCACACAGAACTAAGCTGAGGCCTGTGGGGTTTCAGACACAGTAAGCTGACTTAGCTTTTCTGCTCTGCACCCTGTGGCCCTTGCTATAAGCACCCCCTTCCCAGAGTCCAGAGTCCCTTTTTCCTCATGGTAACTTTCAAAGTGATAGCTCAGTAAAGAGTTAATTTAATAGGCCTGAGTTGCCCAAAACCCTGCACCTTCTAAAAGTCTTCAGGACTAGCCCTTGACTAACTCCTGGGAGATAACTTCTGAGCTCTTGGAATATGTTGACTGATAAGAGAGTCTTTGTGTACCTGAGGCTTTGGGTCACTGCAGAAAAATTATGCTAATAATATGATTGATGGTCAATGTCTATTTTTGTTCGCTTGGAGTCCTAAGCCATGTTATATTGATTGACTCTGGGAGACTGGAGGTTGAATATCTAATTCCAGTAATACTGGCATTCCATGTCACTCCATTTGGAAAAGGTAACTTGAAACATGTGCCTGGTATGTCCTGGTCTCTGCTTTACACACATTTTTCCATTGCTGATTTTAATTGGCATCCTTTTCCTGTAATGAACCATAACTCTGAGTATAACAGCTTTTCTGAGTTCTTTGGGTCCTTCTAGAAAGTCACTGAACCTGAAGGTGATCTTGAGGACCCCCAACAGGATATTCTTTCTAAAGGAAAGATCTTGGTCATGGACCCAACAGTTCACTCCCTAAGGTTTCCTTAACCTTGGAATCTCATGAAAAAACAGAGTTGGATTTCAATCTTTTTTTTTTTTTTTCTTAAATGCTTGAGCTTCTTACTTAATTAGGCAACTACCCCCCTCTCTAGATGGTTACGTACCAAGGGTAGGAACACAGACGAACAAACCAAATAATGGAGAAATGTCATTTTATGCCCTCTTCCAAAGGCAAGGTTTGCCCATGGGCTTTATTTTAACATATAGAAGGAAAGATGCTCAAACAAATTTTCCTATAACAAAAATTTGTGACCCAAGATGACTTCCTACTTCCACTTATAAAAGTGGCTAGTAAATGTTTTTTCAAATAATGACATTTTATTCTATATTCAAATTTCTTCAAGAACATTAAAGTGGAGCTCATAACCTACTGTAAGCTCTTTCTTCACTCCCAAATTTGCTCTAAATAGGTATCTACATATATAATAAAAATTCAACATAAGTAATAGCTTACAAAGTTTTGTAACAAGGGTTCCCAGCTTGGTGGCTTGTCTTCCTTCTGAATTGATATTTGAGCCCTAATATGGTGCTCCACTCAGTCAATCAATCAGTCAATCAAAATAATGAAGAATGTTTTTTTTTAAATCACTGAAGCTATAGAGAATTATCAAGAAAAGTATAGTTAATAGCTTTTGCTGCAATTTGCTTACCATTAGCACTAAACTTTTACTTTTGAGTAGAGAATGGGCTATATTTATCATCCTTGAAAAGCCATATCCAAGTACCTAGCAGTGCTATTCACTATGGCCAAAAAGTGAAAACAATCCAAATGTCCATCAACATATAAATGGTTAAACAAATTGTAGTATATACATACAACAGAATATTATTCCACAGTAAAAAGAAGTGGAGTACTGATGCATGCTGCAATATGAATGAACCTCGAAAATATTGTTCTGATTGAAAGGAGCCAGACAGAAAATGTCACGTATTGTATGATTATTTTTACATGAAATATCCAGAATAGGTAAATCCACAGTCACAGAAAACAGATTGGAGGTCACAAGGGGCTGGAGAAATGGACGAATGTGGAGTAACTGTTCCATGACTGCAGGGTTTCATTTTGCAGGGATGAAAATGTGTTGCAACTAAACACAGGTGTTAATTGCACAACTTTTGTGAATGTACTAAATGTCACTGACTTGTATACTTTGAAAGACTTAACTCTTTGTTATGTATATTTCACTTCAATTTAAAAAATGAACAAGAAAAGAAAAAGAAAATCACCCAAGGTGATTTTTCTTTTTCAAGGTGCCTGATTCTCAAAAGGTAGGCAACTCAAAACAGCAATCCATGCCAAGTATTTTAGGTGCCCTTCTCTTCAGGCAGATTTACAACTCTGAGAGACTTTAACCCAGGAAAGTTGAGCATATCTTGATCCTAAAAAGTGGATCCCAGAATTAAAAACTCTAAGTTCAGGACTTTTAAAATTACTTTTCAAATGTTCTTCAGTTTGGTGTCCTTAGGACCACGACCTCCTATCTCTAAATCCATTTCATCCATTATTGTCTGGGAAATTCAAATTGTTCTTTTTAATTCACAATTAATAATCTTTTTTTTTTTTTTTTTGCGGTACGTGGGCCTCTCACCGTTGTGGCCTCTCCCGTTGCAGAGCACAGCCTCCGGACATGCAGGCTCAGCGGCCATGGCTCACAGGCCCAGCCGCTCCGCGGCATGTGGGATCTTCCTGGACCAGGGCACGAACCCATGTCCCCTGCATCGGCAGGCGGACTCTTAACTACTGCGCCACCAGGGAAGCCCAATAATCATTTTATATTGATGAATTTATTCACCAGGTTTTTAATAAATGTACTGTGTGCTGGTTCTGAACTAGTTAACAAAACAGAGTCCCTGCTCTCCCAGTTTTAATATTACACTGGAGGAACCAGAAAATAAACAATAAACAAGTAAATCAGTTATTTTCAGAAAACCATCTGTATTATGAAGAAATTAAAACTTGATAATAGAAGAGAGAATGTGTGACAGACAACATTAAACAAGGTGTTTAGCCAAGGTTCTTTGGAAAGATCATACCTGAACAATGATGGGAATAACTCAAAGAATCAAATGCACAAAGATGCAGGGGAAGAGAGTTCTGGGCAGGCAGAATAGAAAACCTAAGTGTTGTAAGACAAGAATGAGCTTGGCAGGTCCCAGAAACAGATAGGAGGCCAGAGAGACTGGAAGTTAAGGAAAGAAAAAAAAAAAAAAAAACTGTAGAAGACAAGAAGAGAGAATAAATAGAAGCCAGATCTTACAGGCCAGGCTTAGAAGGGCTACTTTAGTTGAAGTGTTACTCCTTCCATGAAAACTGGGTACAGGACTGGGGAATAATTACTAAACCTTATAATTCCTTTGTGCTCTATAGGGTCTAGAGAAAAAATAAAATGAGGCAAGGAATAGCCTATTTTAAATAGCTGCTATATGCAAAGACAGAATTTGACTTATGATTGGCTATAGATAAATAGGGGAGGATCAATATAAACTAATTTAGTTATCAAAGATTTCCTTCTTTCTTCATATGGCTTTCTTCTATTGTATCCTACCTTTTGGCTGGTCACATTCATTCCACTTAATTTTTCGTTTTGGGGTTCCACGCTACACTTCAGTCAAACGCCCCAGCAACAAGCATTGGATAGCTATTGTTTTGTTCAGACAATGAATTTCAGAAAATGAAAGGTGGTTGATTTAAGAGAGCAGCTGCTAAATTTTCCACTGTCTAAAAGCACTGTTTTTGCAGAGTGGGTGCTTTTACCAGAAAGTTCTAGTCCTCTGTTTTCAGCCAGCCCAATGAAGTGAGGACCATTACATGAAGGACCATTCCTATCACTTCTCCATTGCACATTTTACTCTAAAGCCACTTCTCCAGAAATCCCCATTTCAACCAAACTCAGTAAATAAACACCAAAATAATCAGGATAAGTTGCCTGTGTTGTGATGCAGGAAGGATAACCTTCAGAAGGAAATTAACAGCCTGAAAAAACACTAACTACAACTCTGATTTGGGGCCACTGGATCATTTCTCTCAAACTGGGGAAGATGACATATTTATTGTTGAAAACAGAACATCATGGTGTTTCAAAATTGATTTGAAAGTGGCTATGTGGGTGACTATCTTGAAAATATGTGACAGATGAGGTATTGTCAATTTGAGGTTTTATTTCAATATAGGCAGGCTCTTCTTTCTTTGTACTAATATTTTAGAAAATCATATACCATCTATGGGAGTTAATTCTTATCCATTGTTTTTATAACAAATATACTGCATAACTGTTTGCTTACTATGAAATAATTTAAACAAATTCTTTGATGCAAATGAATTAATTTAAGAATTAAAACCCATTTCCCTTTTCACGTTGGTCACCCACCAATCTCCTAGCCTCTTCTGTAGCAATAGCCATTAATTACCATTTGATGTTTCTTTCTAAATCTTTTCATATACACCCACAAAGGCATTTAAATACACACACCCTCACAAATATACACTTTTTAATGTTATTATTTTTGAACATCAGTTGGAACGGTGGTCTGCTTCATAAGAACATACTGTAAAGATTTTCTATGAGAGTAAATATAAACTTACTTTCTCCTTTTAAAACTGTGCTTGAAATTTCAGGTGTGGATTCCCCATAATTTAACTTGCCAGTTAATTAATCTTCCACTGATAGATATAAAAATTGTTTTAAATTTTCCTTCTGGCAATATTTCTTACATCATGCTTTTATATACTTCTTGTCCCTAAATAAAATTTAAAACTTGGAACCCAAATCTATCATCATAACCATTCCTAAGATTTCACTCTAAATTTCTAATTCAATGGAATAAAAAAAATTCTATAATTCATACAAATTTCACATAGCAAATATGCAAAAAATACATTACCCATTATTAAAATATGTTCAAATATAAAAATCCTATTGTAGAAATTCTACTTTTAGATTATTTTAATTTTTAATAAATATCCTTATTACAAATACTTTTTTTATTAATGCTTCATGAATAAAATGACTTGGGTGAAAAGAATGTGTACTAATAATTTACTTGAGAATTATTTTGCATATATTACAAGAATATCCAGGTGATGGGAGATAATGGGTAATTCAATAAAATGAGAGAAATTTTGTTCAGTTTAGCAGCAAATGGGAAAGTTATATTCTCCAAATATTTGGCAGATAAATGCTGGGTCATCTATTAAAAATAAAACCAATTAATTATGAAAATAATAAGTATAAACAACTAATACTACAGAATGGAGGAAAAAAAAAAGCTCACACAGTGCACTATCCCAGCCACCAGAAGTCTAAAATTAGGGGTTTTCTTTGAAAATACCTGGTACATAGGAACAAGCTTTGTACAAAACAAAGGCAACAATGCATTGTCCTCTAATAATAAAAATGACAATAATAATAATTTTAATACTAAATTTAAATAGAAAAATTATGTTTTGTAACTTTTATTAGATATTTAAATTATAGAAAAGTTAAAAAATGTATAAAAAGGTGAAAATGTTCTATAAGTACTCTTCCCAGATTTTTTGGTTATTATTTTTAAAAATTAAAGATTAGAAATACATTCATGTTATAAAAAAATACATTGCATAAACCACAATGAGGTATCACCTCACACTGGTCAGAATGACCATCATCAAAATATCTACAAACAATAAATGTTGGAGTGGGTGTGGAAAAAAGGGAACCCTCCTATACTGTTGGTGGGAATATAAATTGATACAGTCACTATGGGAGAACAGTATGGAGGTTCCTTAAAAAACTAACAATAGAACTACCATATGACCCAGCAATCCCACTACTGGGCATCTACCCAGAGAAAACCATAATTCAAAAATATACATGCACCCCAATGTTCACAGCAGCACTATTTACAATAGCCAGGACATGGAAGCAACCTAAATTTCCATCAACAGAGAAAAGGATAAAGAAGAAATGGTACATATATACCATGGAATATTGCTCAGCCATAAAAAAGGAAGAAAATTGTGCAATTTGCAGAGACGTGGATAGACCTAGAGACTGTCATACGGAGTGAAGTAAGTCAGAAAGAGAAAAGAAAATATTGTATAATATTGCTTATATGTGGAATCTAGAAAAATGATACAGTTGAACTTATTTGTAAAGCAGAAATAGAGACACAGACATAGAGAACAGACGTATGGATACGGGGGTTGGGGAGAGGGGGTGGGATGAACTGAGAGACTGGGATTAATCTAGTACGTATAAACTAGATAAGTAATAAGAACTTACTGTATAGCACAGAGAACCCTACTCAATGCTCTGTGGTGACCTAAATGGGAAGGAAATCCAAAAAAAGAGGGGACATATGTATACATATAGCTGATTCACTTTACTGTATAGCAGAAACTAATACAACATGGTAAATCAACTATACTCCTATAAAAAATTAATTTAAAAAAATAAATAAAAACAACAACAACAAAAATGAATCTATCTGCTTCAGGAATACATATTTTAGTAATCCCTCTATGAGAGAAACTGAGTAGAAACTTCCTGAATCCTATTTACTGCTGGAACCCAGACATACATATTTTTTAAACTTCTGAAGTGATTCCAATGTGCAGCAAAGTTTTACAAAGAGCTAGGCCCAATCGTGTTTATTAAAGCAATTATAGAATATTATAGAGCAGCAGAAAGGAAAACATTATATATTGCATGTTGTATGTGCATACAATAGCATTATTAGTTTAAAACACAATGTGTTCTTATTTGCACAGTGAACAGATATTTATTAGTGACCCGCCATTAACAATATAGCAAATTATAGAATAATATACATAAAAATTAACAATGAGTCATTATCAACTTGCTTCAAACCATTTGTGTAAAAAAGAATATGATTATCTACAAATTGATGACAAATATTTTTATGTGAAAATATAAAAATGGTCTTGAAGAATACAATCAAACTCATACTCATATCTCTCTCTGGAAATGGAGGAGGTGTAAGCTTTGGCAAAGGGATAATATTTGCACTGTGTACTATTTTATTTTTTAGAGGAAAACAGGCAGGAAGCTAACATATTAAATATTATCAATATTATTTCTTTTCTTTTTGAATTTTATTTTATTTTATACAGCAGGTTCTTTTTAGTTATCTATGTTAATCCCAATCTCCCAATTCATCCCACCACCACCAATCCCCCTCCGCCACTTTCCCCCCTTGGTGTCTGTATGTTCGTCCTCTACATCTGTGTCTCTATTTCTGCCCTGCAAAACAGTTCATCTGTACCATTTTTCTAGGTTCCACATATATGCGTTAATATAAAATATTTGCATTTCCCCTTCTGACTTACTTCGGTCTGTATGACAGTCTCTAGACCCATCCACACCTCTACAAAAGACCCAATTTCGTTCTTTCTATAGCTGAATAATATTCCATTGTATATATGTACCACATCTTCTTTAGCCATTCATCTGTCGATAGGCATTTAGGTTGCTTCCATGACCTGTCTACTGTAAATAGTGCTGCAATGAACATTGGGGTGCATGTGTCTTTTTGTATTATGGTTTTCTCTGGGTATATGCTCAGTAGTGGGATTGCTGTGTCATATGGTAATTCTATTTTTAGTTTTTTAAGGGACCTCCATACTGTTCTCCATAGTGGCTGGATCAATTTACATTCCCACCAACAGTGCAAGAGGGTTCCCTTTTCTCCACACCCTCTCCAGCATTTGTAGTTTGAAGATTTTCTGATGGTGCCCATTCTGATCAGTGTGAGGTGATACCTCATTGTAGTTTTGATTTGCATGTCTCTAATAATTAGTGATGTTGAGCAGCTTTTCATGTGCTTCCTGGCCATCTATATGTCTTCTTTGGAGAAATATCTATTTAGGTCTTCTGTCCATTTTATGATTGGGTTGTTTGCTTTTTAATATTGAGCTGCATGAGCTGTTTATATATTTTAGAGATTAATCCTTTTCGTTGATTTGTGTGCAAATATTTTCTCTCACTCTGAGGGTTGTCTTTTCATCGTTTGTAGTTTCTCTTGCTGTGCAAAAGCTTTTAAGTTTTATTAGGTCCCATTTGTTTATTTTTGTTTTTATTTTCATTACTCTAGGAGGTGGATCAAAAAAATCTTGCTGTCATTTATGTCAAAGAGTGTTCTTCCTATGTTTTCCTCTAAAAGTTTTACAGTGTCTGGTCTTACCTATAGGTCTCTAATCCATTTTGAGCTTATTTTTGTGTATGGTGTTAGGGAGTGCTCTAATTTCATTCTTTTATATGTAGTTGTCCACTTTTCCCAACACCACTTATTGAAGAGACTGTCTTTTCTCAATTGTATATCCTTGACTCCTTTGTCATAGATTAGTTGACCATAGGTGCGTGGATTTATCTCTGGGCTTTCTATCCTGTTCCATTGATCTATATTTCTGTTTTTGTGCCAGTACCATACTGTGTTGATTACTGTAGCTTTGCAGTATAGACTGAAGTCAGGGAGTCTGATTTCTCCAGCTCCATTTTTTTCCAAGACTGCTTTTGCTATTCGGGGTCTTTTGTGTCTCTATACAAATTTTAAGATTTTTTCTGTTCTAATTCTGTAAAAAATGCCCCTGGTAATTTGATAGGGATTGCATTGTATATGTAGTTTGCTTTTTGTAGTATAGTTATTTTCACAATATTGATTCTTCCAATCCAAGAACATGGTATATCTCTCCATCTGTTTGTGTCATCTTTGATTTCTTTCATCAGTGTCTTATAGTTTTCTGAGTATAGGTCTTTTACCACCTTAGGTAGGTTTATTCCTGGGTACTTTCTTCTTTTTGTTACAATGGTAAATGGGATTGTTTCCTTAATTTCTCTTTCTGATATTTTGTTGTTAGTGTATAGGAATGCAAGCGATTTCTGTGCATTAATTTTGTATCCTGCAACTTTACCAAATTCATCGATTAACTCTAGTAGTTTTCTGGTGGCACTTTTAGGATACTCTATGCGTAGTATCATGTCATCTGCAAACAGTGACAGTTTTACTTCTTCTTTTCCAATTTGTATTCCTTTTATTTCTTTTTTTTCTCTGATTGCCATGGCTAGGACTTCCAAAACTATGTGGAATAATAGTGGTGAGAGTGGACATCCTTCTCTTGTTCCTGATCTTAGAGGAAATTCTTTCAGTTTTTCACCATTGAGAATGATATTTGCTGTGGGTTTGTTGTGTATTTATTATGCTGTGCCTTATTAAGTTGCAGTAGGCTCCCTCTATGCCCACTTTCTGGAGAGTTTTTATAATAAATGGGTGTTGAATTTTTTCAAAAGCTTTTTCTGCATCTATTGAGATGATCATATGGTTTTTATTCTTCAATTTGTTACTATGGTGTATCACATTGATTGAAGAATACTTGCATTCCTAGGATAAATCCTACTTGATCATGTTGTATGATCCTTTTAATGTGTTGCTGGATTCTGTTTGCTAGTATTTTGTTGAGGATTTTTGCATCTATATTCATCTGTGATATTGGTCAGTAATTTTCTTTTTTTGTAGTATCTTTGTCTGGTTTTGGTATCAGGGTGATGGTGGCCTCATAGAATGCATTTGGGAGTGTTCCTCCCTCTGCTATATTTTGGAAGAGTTTGAGAAGGATAGGTGTTAGTTCTTCTCTAAATGTTTGATAGAGTTCGCCTGTGAAACCATCTGGTCATGGACTTATGTTTGTTGGAAGATTTTTAATCACACTCTCAATTTCAGTGCTTGTGATTGTTCTATTTATATTTTCTATTTCTTCCTGGTTCAGTCTCGGAAGTTTGTGTGTTTCTAAGAATTTGTTCATTTCTTCCAGGTTGTCCATTTTATCAGCATATATTTGCTTGTAGTAATCCCTCGTGATCCTTTGTATTTCTGCAGTGTTAGTTGTTACTTCTCCTTTTTTCATTTCTAATTTTATTGATTTGAGTCCTCTCCCTCTTTTTCTTGATGAGTCTGGCTAAAGGTTTATCAGTTTTGTTTATCTTCTCCAAGAACCAGCTTTTAGTTTTATTGATCTTTGCTATTTTTTTTTCTATTTCATTTATTTCTGCTCTGATCCTTATGATTTCTTTCCTTCTGCTAAATTTGGGTTTTGTTTCTTTTTCTTTCTCTAGCTCCTTTAGGTGTAAAGTTAGATTGTTTATTTGAGATTTTTCTTGTTTCTTGAGGTAGATGTGCATTGCTATAAACTTCCCTCTTAGAACTGCTTTTGCTGCATCCCTTAGGTTTTAGATTGTAGTGTTTTCATTGGAATATATCTCTAGGTATTTTTTGATTTCCTCTTTGGTTTCTTCAGTGATCTCTTGGTTATTTAGTAACGTGTTGTTTAGCCTCTATGTTTTTGTGTTTTTTATGTTTTTTTCGCTGTAATTGATTTCTAATCTCATAGTGCTGTGGTCAGAAAAGATGCTTGATAGGATTTCTATTTTCTTAAATTTACTGAGGCTTGATTTTTGACCCAAGATGTGATCTATCCTGGAGAATGTTCATGCACACTTGAGAAGAAAGTGTAATCTCCTGTTTTGGGATGGAATGCCCTATAAATATAAATTAAATCTCTCTGGTCTATTGTGTCATTTAAAGATTGTATTTCCTTATTAATTTTCTGTTTTGATGATCTGCTCATTGGTGTAATTGAGGTTTTAACATCCCCCACTATTATTGTGTTACTGTTGATTTTCTCTTTTATAGTTGTTAGCAATTGCCTTATGTATTGAGGTGCTCCTATGTTGGGTGCATATATATTTATCATTGTTACATCTTCTTCTTGGATTGATCTCTTGATCATTATGTAGTGTCCTTCCTTGTCACTCGTAACATTCTTTATTTTGAAGTCTATATTATCTGATATGAGTATTACTACTCCAGCTTTCTTTTGATTTCCATTTGCATGGAATATCTTTTTCCATCCCTTCACTTTCAGTCTGTATGTATCCCTAGGTCTGAGTGGGTCTCTTGTGGATGGCATATATATGCGTCTTGTTTTTGTATCCATTCAGTGAGCCTGTGTCTTTTGGTTGGAGGTTTTAATCCATCACGTTTAAGGTAATTATCAATATGTATGTTCCTATTACCATTTTTTGAATTGTTTTGGGTTTGGTTTTGTAAGTCCTTTCCTTCTCTTGTGTTTCCTACTTAGAGAAGTTCCTTTAGCATTTGTTGTAGAGCTGGTTTGGTGGTTCTGAATTCTCTTAGCTTTTGCTTGTCTGTAAAGCTTTTGATTTCTCAGTCGAATCTAAATGACATGCTTGCCAGGTAGAGTAATCTTTGTTGTAGGTTCTTCCCTTTCATCACTTTAAACATATCCTGGCACTCCCTTCTGGCTTGTAGTTTCTGCTGAGAAATCAGCTCTTAACCTATGGGAGTTCCTTTGTATGTTATTTGTCATTTTTCCCTTGTTTCTTTCAATAATTTTTCTTTGCCTTTAATTTTTGTCAGTTAGATTACTATGTGTCTCGGTGTGTTTCTCCTTGAGTTTAATCTGCCTAGGGCTCTCTGTGCTTCCAGGACTTGGGTGGCTATTTCCTTTCAAATGTTAAGGAAGTTTTCGACTATAATGTCTTCAAATATTTTCTCTGGTACTTTCTCTCTGTCTTCTCTTTCTGGGACCCCTATAATGTGAATGTTAGTGCATTTAATGTTGTCCCAGTTTTCTCTTAGGCTGTCCTCATTTCTTTTCATTCTTTTCTCTTTATTCTGTTCCATGGCAGTGAATTCCACCATTCTGTCTTCCAGGTTACTTATTTGTTCTTCTGCCTCAGTTATTCTGGCATCTTCTTGATCTTTGCCTCCATTTTTTTTCCAGGGTCCTGATTCATCTTTACTATCATTATTCTGAATTCTTTTTCTGGAAGGTTTTCTATCTCCACTTCATTTAGCTGTTTTTCTGGGGTTTTGTCTTGTTCCTTCATCTGGTGTATAGTCCTCTGCCTTTTCATTTTGTCTATGTTTCTCTGAATGTGGTTTTTGTTCCACAGACTGCAGGATTGTAGTTCTTCTTGCTTATGCTGTCTGCCCTCTGGTGGATGAGGCTTTCTAAGAGGTTTGTGCAAGCTTCCTTATTGGAGGGACTAGTGGTGGGTAGAGCAGGCTATTGCTCTTTTGGGCAGAGCTCAGTAAATCTTTAATCCACTTTTCTGCTAATGGGTGGGGCTGGTTTCCCTTCATGCTGGTTGTTTGGCCTGAGGTGGCCCAGCCCTGAAGCCTGCCCGGCTCTTTTGTGGGACTAATGGCAGAGTCTGGGAGGGCTCACGCCAAATAGTACTTCCCAGAACTTCTGCTGTTAGTGTTCTTGTCTCCACTGTAAGCCACAGCTGCTCCCCACCTCTGCAGGAGACCCTCCAACACTAGCAGGTAGGTCTGGTTCAGTCTCCTATGAGGTCACTGCTCCTTCTCCTGGGTCCCAATGTGCACACTACTTTGTGTGTGCCCTCCAAGAGGGGAGTCTCTGTTTCACCCCAGTCCTGTTGAAGTCCTGCAATCAAATACTGCTAACTTTCAAAGTCTGATTTTCTAGGAATTCCTCCTCCTGTTACTGGGCCCTCAGGTTAGGAAGGCTGACATGGGGCTCAGAATCTTCACTCCAGTGGGTGGACTTCTGTGGTATAAGTGTTCTCCAGTTTGTGACTCACCCACCCAGCAATTATGGGATTTGATTTTATTGTGATTGTGCCCCTCCTACCATCTCATTGTGGCTTCTCCTTTGTCTTTGGATGTGAGGTATCTTTTCTGGTGAGTCCCAGTGTCTTCGTGTTGATGATTGTTCAGCAGTTAGTTGTGATTCTGGTGTAAGAGGGAGTGAGCACACATCCTTCTACTCTACCATCTTGAACCGATCTCCATCAATGTTATTTCCTGATGGTGAATCTTTGAATTACTTTTCTTGTTTGCAATTTTCCAATTTTTTTAATAAATATGAGATTCTATTCAACTGTATCAGTTTAGGTTCTGTCATGAAAATGGAAAACTATGAATTTTAGGCAGGAAGAAGTTTAATTCTGGGTTTCGTGTATTACACTTTCACATGTTCATTGGAGAGGCTGGAGGAGCATACATCTGGCATAGCCATTGATCTGAGGAAATCTGGCAGTAGTAGAAATCATATGAAACTATTACTTACTCACTAAAGTAAGTAAGTCATAGGAGAAATTTCCAGAGCCACTGGAAAACCAGGCGTCAGCTCTTTGCAAAATTACCTGCCAGACAATGATAGAGAAGTTACATTGGCTTCTATTTCACCACTATTCTCCAGATCTCACAGGAGCTTGTCTCCCTGACAGATTCTAAATCTGAGCTCCACCGGCAAGAGATTCTGGGAAATGTAGTTTCCAGGCTTCTATCCCTAACAAAACAGGGAGAAAAACAGAGGAAGGATTCTTTCATGCCCAAACACAAACTACCAAGTGAACAAATCAAAATAAACAAATGAAATAGTATACAGCATGCCATACTGTCCTTTTCATCTTTACAGAGATGAAAGAGTAAAAGCACAAATAGAGTGCCTTCAGAAAAGTGTATGAGGTGACTTTGAAGCACACATTTCAGTTGGGATTGATAATAATACTGACTTTATATAGTTAGTGATTCCTGTCATTAAAAAGCAGAATCCTGGGAAAATGTACACATGGAGGATGAGAATAATAACATCTGAATTAACTGAGTATTTATCATGTTGTAGGCACTTGAATGTCATTTTCATTAATCCTTGTAGCAACCAAGTAAGATGGATGTTATTAACCTCATTTCTTAGATAAGGAAAATGAATTAGAAAGAGAATATTATACTTGCCCCAAATAACCTGGGTAGCTAGAGGAAATATTAAAATGAGACTGCAATTTAGTCTGATTCCTAATCAAAATTTCACATCTACTCTCCTATAGCAAATTGTCACTTGGTTTAAAAGCCTTAATTTGCAGTGGATACAATTACAATTGAGAACTGAACTAAAAAACCAACCAAACAAACAAAACAACAAAAAACTACAAAGCAAACAGTACCAGACTGATAGATGAAAATAAACTGGAAGAGACAAACACAGAAATAAACCTTTAGTCATAGTAGTATAAATATTGCTAGTGAGAAACTATTGGAATTACTTTTGTATATATATGTATCTGTGTGTATATCATTGCTAAGATTTATTTTTCCAACAGCTCTCTATAATCTCATTCAATCTTCACAGCAACTCTGTTTATTAGTTTCCTAGGGCTGCTATAACAAAGTACTACAATCTGAGAGGCTTAAAGCCACTCACAGCTCTAAAGACTTGAAGTCTAAAATCAAGTTTTCAGCAGGGTCTTACATCTTCTGGAGGCTATAGGGAAGAATACATTCTTTGCCTTTCTCAGCTCAGGTAGTTGGCCCTCATTCCTTGATTCACAGCCCCATCACACCAATCTCTGCTTCGGTGGTCATATTGCCTCTCCCTCTTTTCTTTGTATCAGATGTCTCTTTGCCACTCTCTCTCTTTTTTTTTTTAATTTAATTTTATTTATTTTTTTATACAGCAGGTTCTTATTAGTCATCAATTTTATACACATCAGTGTATACATGTCAATCCCAATTGCCAAGTTCATCACACCACCATCCCCACCCTCCCTGCAGCTTTCCCCCCTTACTGTCCATATGTTTGTTCCCTACATCTGCGTCTCAACTTCTACACTGCAAACCAGTTCATCTGTGCCATTTTTCTAGGTTCCACATACATGCATTAATATATGATATTTGGTTTTCTCTTTCTGACTTACTTCACTCTGTATGACAGTCTCTAGATCCATCCACGTCTCAACAAATGGCCCAATTTCGTTCCTTTTTATGGCTGAGTAATATTCTGTTGTGTGTATGTGCCACATCTTCTTTATCCATTGGTCTGTTGATGGGCATTTAGGTTGCTTCCATGACCTGGCTATTGTAAATAGTGCTGCAATGAACATTGGGGTGCATGTGTCTTTTTGAATTATGTTTTTCTCTGGGTATATGCCCAGTAGTGGGATTGCTGGATCATATGGTAATTCTATTTTTAGTTTTTTAAGGAACCTCCATACTGTTCTCCATAGTGGCTGTATCGATTTACACTCCCACCAACAGTGCAAGAGGGGACCCTTTTCTCCACACCCTTTCCAGCATTTGCTCTTTGTAGATTTTTTTGATGATGCCTATTCTAACTGGTGTGAGGTGATACCTCATTGTAGTTTTGATTTGCATTTCTCTAATAATTAGTGATGTTAAGCAACTTTTCATGTGCTTCTTGGCCATCTCTATGTCTTCTTGGGAGAAATGTCTATATAGGTCTTCTAACTATTTTTGGATTGGGTTCTGTGTTTCTTTAATATGGAGCTACATGAGCTGTTTATATGTTTTGGAGATTAATCCTTTGTCTGTTGATTCATTTGCAAATATTTTCTCCCATTCTGAGGGTTGTCTTTTCGTATTGTTTATGGTTTCCTTTGCTGTGCAAAAGCTTTTAATTTTCATTAGGTCCCATATATTTTTGTTTTTATTTCTATTACTCTAGGAGGTGGATCAAAAAATATCTTGCTGTGATTTATGTCATAGAGTGTTGTGCCTATGTTTTCCTCTAAGAGTTTTATAGTGTCTGGCCTTACACTTAGGTCTCTAATCCATTTTGAGTGTATTTTTGTTTATGGTGTTAAGGAGTGGTCTAATTTCATTCTTTTATATATAACTGTCCAGTTTTCCCAGTACCACTCTTTGAAGAGACTGTCTTTTCTCCATTGTATATCCTTGCCTCCTTTGCCATAGATTAGTTGACCAGAGGTGCATGGGTTTATCTCTGGGCTTTTTATCCTGTTCCATTGATCTATGTTTCTGTTTTTGTGCCAGAACCATATTGTCTTGATTACTGTAGCTTTGTAGTATAGTCTGAAGTCAGGGAGCCTGATTCCTCCAACTCCAATTTTTTCCCTCAAGAATGCTTTGGCCATTCGGGGTCTTTTGTGTCTCTAAACAAAATTTAAGATTTTTTTTGTTCTAGTTCCATAAAAAATCGGCAATTTGATAGGGATTGCATTGAATCTGTAAATTGCTTTGGGCAGTATAGTAATTTTCACAATATTGATTCTTCCAATCCAGGAACATGGTATTTCTCTCCATCTGTTGGTATCATCTTTAATTTCTTTCATCAGTGTCTTATAGTTTCCTGCATGCAGGTCGTTTTTCTCCCTAGGTAGGTTTATTCCTAGGTACTTTATTCTTTTTGTTGCAGTGGTAAATGGGAGTGTTTCCTTAATTTCTCTTTCAGATTTTTCATCATTAGTGTAAAGGAATGCAAGAGATAACTGTGCATTAATTTTGTATCCTGTTACTTTACAAAATTCATTAAGTAGCTATAGTAGTTTTCTGGTGGCATTTTTAGGATTCTTTATGTATAGTATCATGTCATCTGCAAACAGTGACAGTTTTACTTCTTCTTTTCCAATTTGTATTACTTTTATTTCATTTTCGTCTCTGATTGCCATGGCTAGGACTTCCAGAACTATGTTGAATAATAGTGGTGAGAGTGGACATCCTTGTCTTGTTCCTGATCTCGAGGAAATGCTTTCAGTTTTTCACCATTAAGAATGATGTTTGCTGTGGGTTTGTCTTTTATGGCCTTTATTATGTTGCGGTAGCCTCCCTCTATGCCCACTTTCTGGAGAGTTTTTATAATAAATAGGTGTTGAATGTTTTCAAAAGCTTTTTCTGCATCTATTGAGATGATCATATGGTTTTTATTCTTCAATTTGTTAATATGGTGTATCACATTGATTGATTTGCATATATTGAAGAATCTTTGCATCCCTGCAATAAATCCCACTTGATCATGTTGTATGATCCTTTTAACATGCTGTTTAATTCTGTTTGCTAGTATTTTGTTGAGGATCTTTGCATCTATATTCATCAGATATTGGTCTGTAACTGTCTTTTTTGTACTATCTTTGTCTGGTTTTGGTATCAGGGTGATGGTGGCCTCAGATAATGAGTTTGGGAGTGTTCCTTTCTCTGCAGTTTTTTGGAAGAGTTTGAGAAGGATGGGTGTTAGCTCTTCTCTAAATGTTTGATAGAATTCACCTGTGAAGCCATCTGGTCCTGGACTTTTGTTTGTTGGAAGATTTTTAATCACAGTTTCAATTTCTTTACTTGTGATTGGTCTGTTCATATTTTCTTTTTCTTCCCGGTTCATTCTTGGAAGGTTATACGTTTCTAAGAATTTGTCCATTTCTTCTAGGTTGTGCATTTTATTGGCATAGAGTTGCTTCTAGTAGTCTCTTAGGCTGCTTTGTATTTCTGTGGTGTCCGTTGTAACTTCTCCTTTTTCATTTCTAATTTTATTGATTTGAGTCCCCTCCATCTTTTTCTTGATGAGTCTGACTAACAGTTTATCAATTTTTTATATCTTCTCAAAGAACCAGCTTTTAGTTTTATTGATCTTTGCTATTGTTTTCTTTTTTTCTATTTCATTTATTTCTGCTCTGAACTTTATGATTTCTTTCCTTCTGCTAACTTTGGGTTTCCTTTGTTTTTCTTTCTCTAGTTCCTTTAGGTGTAAGTTTAGATTGTTTATTTGAGATTTTTCTTGTTTCTTGAGGTAGGCTTGTATAGCTATAAACCTCCTTCTTAGAACTGCTTTTGCTGCATCCCATAGGTTTCGGATCATCGTGTTTTCATTGTCATTTGTCTCTAGGTATTTTTTGATTTCCTCTTTGATTTCTTCAGTGATCTCTTGGTTATTTAGTAACGTATTGTTTAGCCTCCATGTGTTTGTGTTTTTTACGTTTTTTTCCCTGTATTTGATTTCTAACCTCATAGCATTGTGGTCAGAAAAGATGCTTGATATGATTTCAATTTTCTTAAATTTACTTAGGCTTGATTTGTGACCCAATATGTGATGTATCCTGGAGAATGTTCTGTGCGCACTTGGAAAGAAAGTTTAATCTGCTGTTTTGGGATGGAATGTCCTATAAATATCAATTAAATCTATGTGGTCTATTGTGTCATTTAAAGCTTCTGTTTCCTTATTTATTTTCATTTTGGATGATCTGTCCATTGGTGTAAGTTAAGTGTTAAATTCCCCCACTATTATTGTGTTACTGTTGATTTCCCCTTTTATAGCTGTTAGCTGTTGCCTTATGTATTGAGGTGCTCCTATGTTGGGTGCATATATATTTATAATTGTTTTATCTTCTTCTTGGATTGATCCCTTAATCATTATGTAGTGTCCTTCCTTGTCTCTTGTAACATTATTTATTTTAAAGTCTATTTTATCTGATATGAGTATTGCTACTCCAGCTTTCTTTTGATTTCCATTTGCATGGAATATCTTTTTCCATCCCCTCACTTTCAGTCTGTTTGTGTCCCTAAGTCTGAAGTGGCTCTCTTGTAGACAGCATATAGATGGGTCTTGTTTTTGTATACATTCCGCTAGCCTGTGTCTTTTGGTTGGAGCATTTAATCCATTCATGTTAAAGGTAATTATCGATATATATATTCCTATGATCATTTTCTTAATTGTTTTGGGTTTGTTTTTGTAGGTCCTTTTCTTCTCTTGTTTTTCCCACGTTGAGAAGTTCCTTTAGCATTTTTTGTAGAGCTGGTTTGGTGGTGCTGAATTCTCTTAGCTTTTGCTTCTCTGTATAGCTTTTGATTTCTCCATAGAATCTGAATGAGATCCTTGCCGGGTGGAGTAATCTTAGTTGTAGGTTCTTCCCTTTCATCACTTTAAGTATATCATGCCACTCCCTTCTAGCATGTAGTTTCTGCTGAGAAGTCAGCTGTTAACCTTATGGGAGTTCCCTTGTATGTTATTTGTCAATTTTCCCTTGCTGCTTTCAATAAATTTTCATTGTCTTTAATTTTTGCCAATTTGATTACTATGTGTCTAGGTGTTTTTCTCCTTGGGTTTATCCTGCATGGGACTTGCTGTGCTTCCTCGACTTAGGTGGCTATATCCTTTCCCATGTTAGGTAAGTTTTCAACTATAATCTCTTCAAATATATTCTTAGGTCCTTTCTCTCTCTCGTCTCCTTCTGGGACTGCTATAATGTGAATCTTGTTTTGTTTAATGTTGTCCCAGAGGTCTCTTAGGCTGTTTTCATTTCTTTTCATTCTTTTTTCTTTATTCTGTTCCACAGCAGTGAATTCTACCATTCTGTCTTCCAGGTCAGAAGGTCCATTCTTCTGCCTCAGTTATTCTGCTATTGATTCTTCTAGTGTAGTTTTGATTTCACTTATTTTATTGCTCATCTCTGTTTGTTTGCTCTTTAATTCTTCTAGGTCTTTGTTAAACATTTCTTACATCTTTTTGATTTTTACCTCTATTCTTTTTCTGAGGTCTGGGATCATGTTCACTATCATTATTCTGAATTCTTTTTCTGGAAGATTGTCTAGCTCCACTACATTTAGTTGTTTTTCTGGGGTTGTATCTTGTTCCTTCATCTGGTACATAGCCCTCTGCCTTTTCATTTTGTCTATCTTTCTGTGAATGTGGTTTTTGTTCCACAGGCTGCAAGATTGTAGTTTTTCTTGCTTCTGCTGTCTTCCCTCTCTCTTTGCTACTCACTTATAAGGACATTTGTCATTAGATTTAGGACTCACTCAACGAATCCAGGATGATCTCATCTCAGCAGTCTTACTTTAATTACATCTGCCAAGACTCTTTTTCCAGATAAGGTAAAGTTCACAGGTTCTAGATGGTGGACATATATTTTGGAGGACTATTCAGCTCCTTATCCTCTGGAAAGTAGGTACCATTATCACTATTTTATTAAGGATGAAACTGAAGCATTTCATGTTTGACATTAAAAAAATATATATCATAGCTTTTCTGTGTCAAAGTCAGGTTTAAATCCTGCTTTTTTCAAACTCCAAAGCTTATTACATGAAACCCCTTTTAACGGTTCTAACCACCAATCCATTTCAGTGTGTGTTGTGTTTAGATTCAGGAGGAGGTCTCCACACCTCTGACATTAGCTAGGTATGCTAAAATTCAACTCAATTCTGACACTATCTACCTGGATGTAGCATCTGATCCCGCAGGTTAAGGGCTCAGTCCTACAAGACTGCCATCCCCCAACACACTTCAGATGCCAATCACGAGTCCAGGTTGTTAACTGTGCTTCTCATTGACCTAGTATAGATTGGAGGTTCTAATGAACCCCTCCTTGGGTTTGATTAATTTGTTAGAGCAACTCACAGAACTCAGAGAAACATTTTACCTACTAGATTACTGGTTTATTGTAAAAGGATATAACTCAGGAAGAGCCAGATGAAAGAGTTTCATAAGGCAAGATGTGTGGAAAGAGTCATGGAGTTTTCATGCCCTCTCCAGAAGGACCACTCTCTCTGTATCTGTGTGTATTCACCAACCCAGAAGCTCTCTGAACCCTGTCCTTTTGAGTTTTTTATGGAGGCTTCATTGCATAGGCATGATTGATTAATTCATTGGCCATTGATGATTGATTTAACCTCTAGCCCCTTTCCCCTCCTTGTAAGTCAGGGAGTGAGGGAGGTAGGACTGAAAGTCCCTGTCTCCGGTGATAAGGATGTCTTCTACCCTCTTTTTCAAGGAAGGGTACCTTTCACATGAGAGGTTTATCTCTTGTTTCAGGAGGAAAAAAGGAGAGTCAGAGTGTCCTTCTTATGCTGGCTTTTTCTCAAGTACCTTTATTTCAAAATAATCAATATGCAAAAGTAGCATACTTGGGATGATATATTCTAAACCCCTATAGCCACAATACAAAATTATTATTTTCCTAAACAGAAGAAAGCTTAGAATGTACTGTTTACCTTATTCACTTGAGTAAACAGAATTTTATTATTATTTGGTTGTTTTTTCTTTGACTATGTATCCTCTGAAATTTTGTAATCCTGAGTGATTCTTTTCTTTTGTAATTCACATTTAAATCTAGGTGCTTATTTCCAAAACACTGATGTTCAAAGGAGCCATTCTGAAAGACTGATTTTGTCTTTGTTTAAAAGTCTTTCTTCAACAATTTTGGTTTAACGGATAGAAAAATATATGAACTGGAAAAAGACGGGGAAAAAATGGAGCAGGGAAAGAAACACAGGGTTAATAATGGTGAGCAAATTAAAGCTTGTCATGTGATAAGTACATGAAATACAGTCAGCAAATTACATTCCAAAAAGAATGTAATTTTAGGTATGTTATCAACATATCAATAACTGGATGATGGGTACAAAAATATTGTACTGTGTAATCAACAAAGCAAAGCATTTTTCTTGTCATTTTTAAAAAACTCCACCTTTTCACAAGACTTTAAGATATAAGAAAGCTTCCCAAAGATGAGAGAAATCTACCCCATTCTTGTCCCTACCCCCACTTTTCCCATAAATGTGTTTCCATTTACAAATAATATACCAGGTATAATAAATCTCATGCTACAAACCAATTGTATAAATAAAATTATTTCCCCCATAATAAAACTTAATTTCTATTTTAAACCCCAATTCCAGCAGGATTTGAAAATTTAGGTTTGGCCAATTCAAGGACTCAGTGATTTGGGAGTTCTGCCTCTTGACTTACCCTTTATTTTATTCTAAAGCCTCTTGGGAGCTATTTGATTGTTAAGTTATTGGATAGGAAGATATCTACCTGGCCCTCAGTCACTGTTCCCTTCTCCATGCTGAAATAAGCACTGTTTCTTTAATAAACATTTTGTCCATCCATGTACATAACAGACAACCTAAGTTCCATCTGTTGTTTGGTCACTTATCTAAAGCTACATCCTTGACCACTGGCTTCTCAGCTCTGGCTCTCTCTCAAGTATGGCTTTTCTTGGGCATTCAGGTAGCACATCACTATTTTCACATTCCATTGGAGTTCAGGGATTGCTGATATGTCACAGACCCATTTCCTATGTATCTAATGTGGCCATCTCTCTTTTCTTGCTCTTAAAGCATGCTGTTCATGCAGGTATTGTGTGGAGCTGGCTATCTTCCTGGTTCTCCTAGGGTGTACCCTGCTCTTACAGCCTCTGAAACTACATGGAGTTCCTGCCATCCCTCTCAATGTCTCACCCTACCATGGTTGGAAGGCAGGCACAGGGTCCATTCTCTGATTATTTTTACTCCCATAGTTAGCCTAACAAATGTTTATCTACCATGGGCCAGATAGTCTTTGATATCTGTTATGAAGGGCAAAAATATAATGTTCTGAATCTGTAGGATTTAGGAAGGCAAATCCCAGTGGTTCAAATTTGTGCATTTCAAATTATTTTTTCCACTAAACACTATTGTCATGCCATTAGTTTCAAAAATCCAAAACCTTTGTCAAAACTCATTGGACTACACTTTTAAAAAGAGGATGTTATATTTTATGTAAATAATACCTCAATAAAGTTAATTTTAAAAAGACAACAAACACTCAAATTTAGTAAATAAATCTCCATATTTATTAGTTATTTTTCTCTCAGGCAATTATTAGAGAATACCTTTACCACTGCCTTATTTGTGGAATGTAATATTTGAAATAAGAGGATGCAGGAGAAGGGAAATCTCAAAATAATATCTTATGCTATAATATTAATAACAGTAATAATAGTGGGATGAAAACTAAACTCGTAGGTTTCTACTGTGTGCCAGAAAACAGTTTCTATCCATTAATCTTCACTATAATTCCATCAAATAGGTGTATGATTGTCTAGGTTTAGAAGATTAAGAGGGGTATGTAAAATCATTAAGCTTTCTTGTGGTGAGGAATGATTTAAATGCAGACAGTCTAACTTCTGAGTCTTCACTCTTAACCACTACTCTATACCAATATTTAAAACTAATTTTTCTGGTCAAAGCTACAATGATAATGCAAATGAAAATAATGATGATATTGTCAATTTTTAACATTGATGTCCCTCATTCTTAGTGTCTAATGTGCATTTTATCCAATTATTGCTCACAAAAGTCTTCTGACAATGTTATTGTTATTATCTCAATATTTAAAATGAGAAAATATACAGCTGAAAAGTATTACAAGTTAGATAGGAATCTAGGTTTGACTGGCATCAGAGCTCACTCAACCACTTTGATGTAATTCTCTCAATAGCTTGTTTTTCCTCTTTCTTTTTGAAATAAGCACATATTTCTAGTGTTATCATGTTTGGATCCCCATACTGAATAACTTAACAATATTCCATTATCGTTTTTCATTTGTGATTGTTAACTAAATAATAAGTGTCACTGCTTTTTCAAGAAAAATACATGCTGTCATCTTGTACAAAGATGGGGGCTGAGAAAATGGGAAAAAAATAGAACTCAGCCCTTTCTGAACTCTGGTTTGTATCACTGTATTCAACTCCATATGCATGTTCATCTATCCATCTCTACCTCAAACCTATCTCTATCAGTAGAGCTGTTAAACGTCTGTATAATTGTGTTGTGTTATGACGCATGAAGATCGAAGGAGAAGCAAGTAGAGAAAAGTGATCACTTTTCTAGCTCCCTTTTTTCTTCCTTACTACCAGTTGATAAGTAATGTTTTATAAATACTTCTGGACTCCACAAATGCACATAAACTCACAAGCAATTATTTGCTAGTCTCCTACGGGTTCTTAGTTCTTAGTGTGAAAACACATTGCTCTACAAATTCAAGAGTCTCAGGGAAAAAGGGAAATGTGAGGCTTATGAAATAACTCCAGTCATGCTGTTCAGACCCTTGCAGGGAATCCTTGCTGGTAGCAAAGAAATGTTGGCCAGTGTTTGAAGGTCATAAGAATGTCAGGTAAACAGGAACCAACAACTGGATCTTTAGGTTGGCCATGTATGTTTAGGACTAAGAAATTAGAAAGCCCTTGAGGGTAGAATAGGGGAAAAAAAGGAAAGCCTGAGAAATCCAGGTTGAGCTTCGATGCTCTTCAGGCAGGCATGAAGCTAGAGGCAGTAGCAAAGCTTAATTTAAAAATTGTATTTTCAGAATTATTTTCTTTAATACTGCTTAACACTATAATTTTATTAGTCACTGGACAGAGACAAAGATGATTTCAGCAGCTCAGTGTAAACTGAACATGTTTTAGCAACTCCCATGAAAAGTCACCACATTGTAATGACATGCTGCCACATACATCATCAGAGAGAAAAACAGTTTTGTTTTAGGAAGAAAATCATGCTCACCCAAGAATATTTCATACATACCTATTATTAGAAAGATCTCTATAGCCTCAAGGCTAAGATCCTTTTATCCCTCCAGTAATGTTCTAAAAATTTGTAACCCTGAAAAGGTTTCAACAATTTAACTTTACTTCAAAATTTGAAAACCTACAGGGATAAATGGTTTTTCCAGGGGCTGCTATTAGTATAAAAATAGGTCCAGTATATAAAGAGCATATGTCCACATGTTTAAGTTAACATTATTTATTTTACATAAGTTTTATATATGAAAAACAAATTCCATTCCAGAACCCAAGTGAAGTAGTGATTTGGAAAGGGGAATTATTTAATAAATTCAAATTAAAGGTTTATCAGAGTTGTTACTCTTTTTCTACTTTATCAGGCTACAGCATTGTGAAAGGAAACTATTAGGATACAGTAACTGTAGTACCAGCAGAAGTGGTTGGGGGAGTCTGAGAAATAATGAGAAAGTGGTAAGCTCCTGTTTCTATTTACTAAGCAAAACTTTGACTGCCCAGTAGGTCCATGTATTTGACCAATAGTGGCTAGGATACATGGTTGGAACATTTAGATGAAACTGCATCAGTTCAGCATTTTTGCAACTACCAATCGAGCCATCAAATTCAACAGTGCATCCTATATGCCATTGCACAGGTGCATGTCAGTGATAAAATAATGCTGATAACATGACTTACCTAAGTTATGGAACATTAAACTTATGAGACCCTAGAGGCTGTGGAAACAAACTGCACTTTATTGCTCTCTCTTGAAAGGTTTTCTTTATACCTTTCTTTTCTTGCAGAATGGGGGGAAAAAAGTGAAAGTCAACAGTCAACTAGAATTGTTTCAGGTCTGTGGAACTCCCATATCTCCTTTAAGCCTTTATAAATAAAAACATAATATGGGTAGTTCTCAAATAAAAATAGCACTTCAATTAATACTCATGAAGAAAATAGAAATATGTACCCCCATCAAATTATTGTCCTAAATTTAAGTGGCATTTTCTTCTCTGTGGAATTGCCTTTAATCATCTAATGAAAATATAGCAAATGGCATCTGGTTGCCACAGCAACATTTTTTTTCTCTTACATATAGTTAGACAATTTGTTTTTCATTTCCTTGGCTTTGTTTTAATAGGAAATAAGTCTCTCTAATAAGTGTGATTTTGCAATTTCACTATCCCAGTTTCTGGGTTTGCTTCATTATAATGAATAAATTTGAAAAATGATATACATCCCAATAATGGGATATGTTCATACTTAATTACTTGGTGGCATTATTTTGAAGACATAATGCTGCTGACAAATATAGTGGTTTCCTGCTTCATGAGGTAATTAATAGTGCTGTTTATTGTTCTATAAGTTTTCTCTTTTGTCAGACATAATTCGTTAAGTAAATTAGATGCTAAAATGCATTTGGACTTAACAGATACCAAATAATAAAGTATTATCAAGGATTTAATGATACAGAAATAGCTCTGGGAAAAAATAGTACTCTGATGCAAATAGTTGCCATGGTGAGAGCTTGAAATCACTGTGTGATTCTTTAAAAAAAATATATTTTAAGAACATGTGAATTTTACTAGCATTGAAAAAAACCTAGACTACACTAGATTTAAAAAAAACACTTAGATTTATTTTTCAAAGTTTTCATATGTTTTTATTTCATATCAACCATATGAATATTGACTTGCAGAAATGTTTACTTACACATATGATAACTATATCAAATGGTACAAAGCAATTCATGTGTTGCTTGGGGGATTGGACTAAATGAACTTTGTATCATTACCAAAACTAAGGCTCTATGACATATAAATATATAATTATATTGATATGATTATATGATTTAATAGATCACAAGCAGGAAAATTAACAGTATCAAAATCAAGATTAATCATTAAAAATACCTAGAGAAATTATAAAACATACTTAAAAGTTTATCAAAATACTCAGTGTCAAAAGTACAGTAGACACTCAAGAATTTGTTACATGAGAAAATAAATGCTCTAATAATGCCATTTACCAATCCTCATTCCATAATATATGTTGAATCCCTGCAATGTGTAAGTTTTTAGTAATATTTTCCTTCAATATGTAAAGTTTAAAATAGTAGAAGATATATTATCTAAACCTAATGAATTAGTATACCAGAGGGGATACAAATCCTAGTGTTAAAAAGCAACCGTTACCAATAAAGAATAATAACAGACAATGGATGGCCACCAATTACTTTCACAATGCAAGGCAATACTTCCTAAATCAAATGGAAACTTTGGAAAAAGTCATCTAAGAATACTGCCTTATATAGAGGAATGATTCAATGACTATGTCAAATGGGTTAAATTAAAATAAGTCCATGGATATTCTCTCATATACTGGCACTTAAAAGGTCCTGCATTTTAACTTTTTTAAAGAATCTACAGATGGGAGGAAACTCTACCTCCACACTCTTTCA
>NW_006793902.1:2647251-2648683 GCF_000442215.2 Lipotes vexillifer
ACTCTTTCACATTTATTTATAAACTATTCTCTGTTTTCACTGACTAATAGATTGCTCTCAAATAATCTTGAATTACTAGTGATTGGTTCAGATACAGACAGACAGACACACACACAGTTTAGCTAATCTTTTAAGTAATAATGTTATCTGGTTAACATTTTCTTACTGTTTAAAATTTACCTATCACATTCTTGTCAATTAATTCATTTGATATCTATAGCAATTCTGAAAAATATCATAATTTCAATTTTACAGATTGAGACTAAGAAGCAAAGTAGTTAAGTGTCTGAACCAAGGTAACTAAGGACTCAAACACAGGTCTTTTGATTAGAGACCCCACATGCTTGCAAATCTAGCCTTATTTTCATGTCACATAGGTTCACATACTGTATTTTATGATTTGAACTCTAAAATGGGGAGAGGTTTGCTTTAAATTTACATATAAAATCCAGTGACCACACAAGGTGACCTGAAGAATTGGTGAAACAGTTCTTGCAGGTAGCTGAGCAGATAATTTTTTTCCAAGTAGAAGAAATAGCAAATGCAAAATCCTTGGGAAACAAGAAGAAACAGAGCACTGTGAAATGGACTGCTTCTGAGTTTTAGGAGAATGAATCAGACAGGTTATTGTGGGAGAGGCAGATTTTGTAGAACCTCATATGCTGTGTATTCAAGTTTAATCTAAGTGAGGTCAAAAGACAATGGGGTGTTTTGAGCAGAAGTATGTCATCTGACATGTTTTAAAAGATTCGCTCTGCCTGCTGTGTTAAAGAAATTAAACAATTCATTTGAGAGATGAAAGAGTCTTGAATAATGATGATAGGGTGGAAGATGTGAAGAGGGTCTGGAATCTAAGTATGTCATAAAGGTAGAGATGGTAGGGTTTATTGATTCATAAAATGTAGGATACTTGAGTAAAAGAAGAATCAAGAATAAGTCCAAGATATCTGGCCTGAGCAAATATAAAAATGTATTGGCTATTTATTGAGACAAAAAAGAGGGTGACAGAGGCAGATTGTGATGGGATTGAGGGCAGATTGAGGGCTTAGTTTTTAACATTTAAGTGTGAAACACAGGTTATATATCAAAGTGGACAGTTGAGCAGGCAGCTAGGTATTTGAATCTGAAGTTCAGGGAACAAGTCAGAGCTGGAAATGTAAATTTGGGTTTGTCAGTATATTAATGGCATATAAAACTATGAGATTAGATAAAATTGCCAAGGAAATAAATTTTGATTTTAAAAAATGAGAAAAAAGTTCAAGGATTAAACCTTATAGAGATTTGGGAGATGATGATGAACAAAGGTTTGTGACAAGGAGAAGTCATTAATAGAAAATCCTGGGGAATGTATTGCCTTGGAAATCTAGTGAAGAAACTATTTCATGGGGGGAGTGATCAAGTATGTCAAATGCTACTGACAGATTAAGTAGGG
>NW_006793902.1:2648693-2663935 GCF_000442215.2 Lipotes vexillifer
GAGAACTGATCATTGGATTGACATACAAGGACATCACTGGAGACCTTGAAAATAGCAGTTTGTTTAAAGTGGGCATTAAAACCTGACTGGACTGGCTTCAGAAAATAGTGAGAGGACAAAAACTTTCAGACAACATGTATAGAAAAAACTTTTGAGTTTTGCTCTAAAAGGAAGGCAATAAATGAAGTTGATGGTGATGACGGTAAGTAAAATCAAGAGGTTTTATAGATATGAAGGGTATTGCAGCTGAGCATATTTGTATCACCATAATAAAGATTGCATTTGAATGAGAAAATTGATGCTGTAGAATAAAGAGAGAGAGGAATTAATAATGCAACACCCACTCACATAAGAGTTTCGCCTATGACACAACCATACAAATTACTACTTATAGTTTCCAAATACACTGAGTTTTTTCACATTTTAACATTTTTCACTCACAGTGTATTTTTTTCTCCTGTATTTTTTTTTTCACTTGGCAAACATATATCCACATTTCAAGACTTAGACTAAGCATACTCTCATTTTTGTGTGCCAAGTGTCTTCAATATGCTCAATAACTCCCTATGTGTATTTCTATTAATTGTACTTATAATACTGTATTGCATTGTTTACATATCTTTCTCCCTCTATGAAACAATACGCTCTTGAGAGAGAATCTTAACCATCTTAATTTTCTCCCTACTCTGTCAGACTACATTAAACATAGTAGGTGTAGAACAAATATACTTTGATTAGATGAAGTGAGACATAAAGCTATGAATTGATTATTAAATAAATAAAATTCTCAAACCTCATAAACATAATCACAATAAATATATATTTACCCACTAAATTGCTATAATTTTGAGAGACATCTTTTTGGTATCATAGAGATAGGATTTTAGTTACATATGTTTAAAAAGACAGAAATTTAATAAACAAGTGTGCATGGTTTAATCAATACATAGATACCAGATAAATTTGTACTAATTACTGGTATTTCAAGTTCAAGTTCACATCATCTTCCCATTTATGATTTTCTAAACCATCCTAGGCTACAGTGATCTCTTTCTCCTCCAAACTTGGCAAGTACTTATTGTCTGTTTTACTCACTTGACTATTAACTATGTACTGCCTTGTGATCTTTCTTATACTGCTATATTAAATAAATTGAATTAGTTTTTCACTTTAGCATTTTGCATGGTTGTTCTGTGTATCTTAAACCAATTATAATATCATAGAGAATTTTAATTTATGAATCATGTTGGCATATACTTATTGAATGCCTGTGCTATGCCAGGAACCCTTCCAGGTATTGAGATAAATTTTATAAAAACAAACAAACAAAAAAAATGAACTTTTCCAAGAGTTACATCCAACAGGAGATTAATGCAATAAACATACATAGCAAATGCTCATCCAAGGAAACCTCACACAAAAGGTAGGATATTTTTGTCTTAAAGGGCAAGATAAAATTTTTTCAGTTGAAGAATGAAAATAAGACCATTCTTGGACAAGAGAATAGAATATACAACATGAGTGGATATTTGAGTAACTAGTAATATTTTAATATGACTAGAGCAATGTAACATTAAGCTGATTTTATTTTAATTCTCAATTTAAATTAGGTTCAATTTATCAATCCACCACAACCATTCCCCTACCTCCACCATGACACACACAAAATAGAAAATTGTAGAGTTAGTTGAACTAATTTGAGAGAAATACTTGACCTTTTAAGTAATATTCTGAAAGATTTTCTCTCACTCATAAGCTAAAATCCTCACATTAGCATATTAAGATCTGATATTAAAGGATTTAACTGATAGAGTTCTCCCTCATCTTGAGAAAAGAACCTCTTCTTTGCTGGAGTAAAGAAGAAATAATATATGCAATAGGGGAAAGAATCAGAAAACCCCACTCCTTTTTCAAGCCCAAGGCATTTGAATGAAAATTTTAAAAGTAAGTAGGTAAAGCTGTCAAAATTCAACTGCTGATTTCTGCTCTCTGAACATCTATTTGGAGGATATGGATAAGTACACAAGCTAGTTAAGCATTTTCAGGCAAGACTTTGTGATGGAAGTTAATTACAAAGGTTTGAGGATAGAGGTGGTTAGCTTCTGTGGCTTAGAAGTGAATTATCAGACCACTGGACTGCATAGTTAACTTGGCCTGGATCTGGAAGCCTGTAGACCCTCTGTGGTCAGGTGAAATGGGAAGAGCAAGCTAGGGAGAACTAACTAGCCACGAGAGATTAGATGACAAGCCATCCCAGCCACAAATGCCAATAGAACAAGGAACACACAGGTGGACATGGAATCAAGCATCAGAGATCCCAGGGGTAACAAAGAATTCCTTTTATTTATTTTTTCTTCTCTGATTGGTGTGGCAGGACTTCCAAAACTATGTTGAACAAAAGTGGCATAGAGTGGACATCCTTGTCTTGTTCCTGATCTTAGAGGAAATGTTTTCAGTTTTTCACCATTGAGAATGTTGTTTGCTGTGTGTTTGTCATATATGACCTTTATTATGTTGAGGTAGGCTCTCTCTATGCCCACTTTCTGGAGAGTTTTTATCATAAATGGGTGTTGAATTTTGTCAAAAGCTTTTTCTGCATCTATTGAGATGATCATATGGTTTTTCTTCTTCAATTTGTTAATATGGTTTATCACATTGATTGATTTGCATATATTGAAGAATCCTTGCAACCCTGGGATAAATCCCACTTGATCATGGTGTCCGTTCCTTTTAATGTGTTGTTGGATTCTGTTTGCTAGTATTTTGTTGAAGATTTTTGCATCTGTGTTCATCAGTGATATTGGCCTGTGATATCTTTGTCTGGTTTTGGTATCAGGGTGATGGTTGCCTCCTAGAATGAGCTTGAGGGTGTCTCTCCCTCTGGAATTTTTGAAAGAGTTTGAGAAGGATAGGTGTTAGCTATTCTTTAAATGTTTGATAGAATTCACCTGCGAAGCCATCTGGTCCAGGACTTTTGTTTGCTGATACAGTGTATTTTTAAGTGGTCACATAACTAAGGATTCTCAATGAGGGGCTAACCACCTACTATAAATATCAAGCTAGCACAGACTCTAAAGAAGAGAGAATTTTATGTTATTACATTGAATGACATTATTGTAGGTAGGATTGTTCATATTTATTTATTTGTTCTTTTTTCATTTTTGTTTTTGTCCAGCACCTAGTCCTGGAAATTCATATAACAAGGGCTCCATAAATGTTCAGTAACAAAGCTGTCACCACACAAATTTATTTTTTTCTTTTTGGTAAGAACATTTAAGTTTTATTCTCTTAGCAAACTTCAATTATACAATACAGTGTTATCAGCTATAGTCACCATCTGTTTCATTAGATCCTCAGGCCGTATTCATCTTATAGCTGAAAGTTTGTACCATTTAACCAACCTCTCCCTATTTCCCCCACCCACTGTCCCTAGAAACCACTTTTCTACTCTCTATTTCTATGAGATTTTCTTTTTTTGATTCCACATGTAAGTTATACCACACAGTATTTGTCTTACTCTGACTTATTTCACTTAGCATAATGCCCTCAAGATCCACCCATGTTGTCAAAAATTTCCTTCTATTTCATGGTTGGAAATATTTCATAATATACCAAAGGCATGAACTGTTGAGGAATACACGTCTGGAAACAAACAAAAAGCCTTATTGCTTTTAGTGTATGCGTTTTTCTATATGTGAGTTTGCTAACAAGAGCAGAACTAATAGTTGCTGTTTTAATTTGTGTTTGTTTTAATTGTGACTGTTGCTTTGTCATTCTGGTGGTCATTCCGTCTTCCACACAGTTTGTTCCACAAAGACGGTTCTTGAAGTTGAACTTTCCCTGGTATTGTTTTGTGTGGAGTGTAATGCTTCTTTTTCCTTCAAATGGAAAAGAAAAACAAAATTTTCCCCTTTGATTGAAAAAAAAAATTTGTTGTACTTGTAAAAGGAGTGAAACAATTTCATTTTTGTCTTAGTTTAGACTGCTATAACAAAAATAACATAGACTTGGGGGCTTAAACAACAAAAATTCATTCTCACAGCTCTAGAGGTTGGAAAGTCCAAAATCAAGGCACTGGCAGATTTGGCCTCTGGTGAAGACCAGATTCCTGTTTCGTAGATGGCCATCTCACTGTGCCCTCAGATGAAGGAAGGGGTGAGAGAGCTCTGTGGGGTCCCTCTTATAAAAGCACTAATCCCATTCATGAGGGCTGCCCTCATGACCCAATCCTCTCCCAAAAGCCTCACCTCTGAATGCCATCACATTGAGGAATAGGTGTCAATACATGAATTTTAAGGGGCACAAACATTTGGCATATGGCAATTTTGAAACCTAGATAAGCTAAAAACAAGTATCTTGTTAGCATGGCCCTCCATAAACACTCACCTATTCCCCTGATGTACTCCAATGTTGTAGTATCTGGGCTTTTCCAAAAATAAGAAATATATTTTTGACTTGACCAAGAAATTAAAAGTCTCTTAATAAAAGCATTCATTTTTTGAAATGATAATTTGTACAACTTCCTGCTTATCACTCACTTATACTACCAATTTGTTTGTTGTTGTTGTTGTTGTTATTCCCTTTGTTAACAAAAATACACTCCTCATAGCATTCCTTTTAAAAAACAATTACGGTAAGCCAACACGGATACATCCTACATTCAGGTACAAAATACTAAATGCTGTATCCCTTACAATCTATAACACTGGAGACAAATTAACAAACATAAACGTATTCGTGATTTTAATCATAACTGTGATTTTCATTGTCATTTTCAGTTCTCAGAAGTGGTGGAGTTCTGCAATGGTATAATTGCCCACACCAACCTCCCAGCATAAGATATATATTACAGTAAGAAAATGATGCTCATTGGAATGAGGGAGAATTAAATATAATAGTAAGATTCAAGCTGGATGATGAAAATACTTAAACACTTTTTCTTTGTTTGAATTTAATTGCTTTTAATTACACTATGCCTTGCTTTATTGATCAGTGGTCCTTTGAAGTGATACTTGAAAAGAGAATTCTGAATTATTCTTTCAAGAATATCCTGATGCATATATCAACCTCGGTGAATTTGGACTTTTTTCTCTCTCTTAGAATAATAGATGTCTCACTACATTGGAAATTCAATTAAATGACATGTTAAATGCATACTGTAACTAACTGAATTCATCATGGTGTCTGACTTTTGTGGGTATCAAATAGCAAAATGAATCAAAAGTTGTAGAACAAAGGTGACATTTTTCAAAGTCTTTCCAGATGTTTCTACTTTCTTTTTGTGCTGAATTTTCACTTCAAGTTCTGATAAAAGTGCCTTATAGTTAGCTGCCTTGTTGAAAGTTTCTTGTCTTGGCACCTATTGCTCTTAAGACCATGTTTTTTTTTAAGGATAAAGATACACAATTTAATACTTGCAGTAGCATGAGAGTTGGAGCCCTTGTGATGACTTTGGATAAGAGATTAGTCTTTGTCAAATTGTCTCCACTATCTGAGCCTCTACATTGTGTGTGGGGGGGCTCCTCTTAGTCTTTAGGTCCAAGAGCCATTACATGACAGTCCATTTAATGAAAGATCACATCTTCTTCTACAACTTAACTGGGTCATAGGTATTAAACCTATATGGAATAAAATAAGTAAAACCTAAATTATCATTTTAGTTAGTCCATTGATAGTGTCTTAATCACTGCTATATAACACACTTTTTTGCAAGTTTGGGAAGGATACAGAAAACATGTTCATGATAGAATATTTAGGAAATGCAGAATACTAAAATTGAAGGATTTTTTTTCTTTATTAAATGTAATTCTCCCTCTTAGTGGTAATGTCTATAAACTAAATTGTTTGCATATGTCTTATTTATTAATGAGCAAATTTTACAATATGATATTAATATCACATTATAATCCTATACTTTAATTCTTTTATTTTTACCTAATACATAAAGAATATTTTCCTATGTCATTGAATAGTCTCATACAACATAATATTTAATAGTTATACAGTATTACATGGTATGGTTTTACGATAATTTATTAAATCTTCTATAGGTATACATTCAAATGTTTCAAATTTTCCAGTGAATTAAATTCTTTAATAAACATTCTTATGGAGAAAATTTTCTGTCTTTCTAATTATTTCTTTAGAATGTATCCCTAACAGATGACTCTCTGAGACAAAGTATAGTGAATCCTTTTAAGACATCCAATGCATTTTGTTAAACTATCCTCAAAAAGTATATTTTTCCAATATATACTCCATTAGAAAAATTTGAGAGTATCAACTACTCAAAACCCTCACAATGTTGTATGAAATTTTGAAAATTTATAAATTATTAGTGGAAAATATTATCCTTATTTCCTTGACTGCTAGGGAAGTTGAATATATCTTGGCTAAAAAGTAGTTCTTATTCTCTGTGATTTGGGACAATTGAGAAATACACCATGAGCAAATTTTATAGGTGAGAAATGGAGCCTGAGGAGCGATACAAGGCAAGGAGAGTGGAGATGTCCTGACATTATAATTTTCTAATATTTTTGTATGGAAATCTTTTGTCAACAACAGCAAACATGTATGAAGAAGCATAAATCAATGGTGGTTCTGTCTGAAGTCTAAGTGATGATTCTGCAGTATCTTCCAGCACTATGGTTTCTGTTCTGCATCCCCCATCCCTGAGGAGGTTCTGGAGATATCCCTGTAAAGCCCTCTCCTATGGATCAGCTGTTTTCCAGGGCTGAGAAACTCACACCTCATTCCTGTGTGGGGCAGCAGAGGAGGAAAAAGCTTTTCAATCAAAACACTTTCCTGAGGAAGAAAGAGTAACTTTCAAATCAAAAACCAGCGACTCTGGACTTTCCTCGTGGTGCAGTGGTTAAGAATCTGCCTGCCAATGCAGGGGACATGGGTTAGAGCCCTGGTCCGGGAAGATTACACATGCCACGGAGCAACTAAGCCCGTGCGCCACAACTACTGAAGCTCGTGCACCTAGAGCCTGTGCTCTGCAACAAGAGAAGCAACCACAATGAGAAGCCCCCGCACCGCAACGAAGAGTAGTCCCTGCTTGCTGCAACTGAAGAAAGCCCACGCGCAGCAACAAAGACCCAAAACAGCCAAAAATAAAAATAAATAAAATAAATTTATAAAAAAAAAAAACCCAACGACTCTGATGTTAGCATCTACACATGGCTAAAACTACAGCCTTGGGAACATTTTTGCTGTAGTTTTGGAGAGGCTCCATTTGCTTCTTTAATATTTTTAAGTTTTTAATAATGAAATAGCAGTGAGAAAATTGAGTTGTAAGGAAAACTCATCAAGTAGGAATTAAAGCAGTCAGATATTGCAAACAGTTAGGGAAGTTAACCCACTGATCTGTCTTATTCAAACATGAACTTTGCCAAATTAGCACTGTCTCTTGAGAATGTGTCATCAGAGATCATTTCAGGAGACACTGATCATATGACATAAGCAGAGAGAACTGTGTGTTTGCTTGGTTAAACCAGAGGCAAATCCTAGGGGTCTATGGGTCACATCTAAACCCACAGCCTAGTTCACGCAACCAAGTATTTGGTGGTGCAGTGTTTATGTGAAAATTAGTTCACACTGCTCTAACAGATTTCACAGAAAAAAAGATAGATTTCTGACTTCTTTTTTAAAAATTGATAATCAGCTGGCTTGAATTTCCATGTAGCAAACATCAGTTGTTGCTGAGAAGGGTCTCTCATCTTTAGACAGGGCATGCCTTTCCAGTTACCACAATCCCTACTACAATCTACTGCCTCCCTGACACTGAGACATAATGTCAATTGCCATTTGTCATTTTACCCACGACTGATTTTACTTCCTTTATATTACTTCTCAGACCTTCTAGGCATCTGAGTTTATGATTCCAGGCAAATATCATTAGATCATTTACATGAATCTGGAAGGAAAATAATACAGAGTGCCCCCAAACTTGAAATGATGTATTTTGAGAATGTACCAAGACATAGGAACATTTTTCATGTATTCATTAATTAATTCATTTACTTTCTTATTTATTCATTCAATATTTATTGAAAACGAACTACATACCTGGGATTGTGCTGGTTGTTAGATAATTCAGTAAAAAAGATGGCTATTGTTCTTCAAGCAGAGGAAAAAATTACAAACTTGAAATCATATATAAAGAAAAACACAGGATGCTATGAAATCATGTAAGAGAGGACATGGATCTTTTAAAATAGGGAAGCAAGTCATTCAAGTACAAACAAGATAGCCAAATTATAATCATGTGACTAAAACATGATTGATGAAAAAGAGCTGTAACAAAATAAATTATAGTAATAGATCTGAAAAATAAGAGCTGCATTGCTATAAAAAGAGACCATTTTACTAGAGACCAAAAAAGATACTGTAGAACCAGAACTGAAGTAGAATATGTAATAATATATTCTATATAGTCTATATATTCAATATATAATGGAAGTGCATATATATGCATATGTATATATATGTGTACCTATGTATACACAATTATTATTTGGCAGGCACTGGATTAAATGCTATGATATGCATCATCTCACTTAATTCTTTTAAGAAACTTATGAGGTAGGCAGCATTATTATTCATGTCTTAGAGGTGAGTCCATTGAGGTTCAGAAAAGTTAAACTTTTTTTGGCTGCACTGCACAGCATGAGGGATCTTAGTTCCTAACCAGGGATAGAACCCGTGCCCCTGCAGTTGAAGTGCAGATTTTTAACCCCTGGACTCCCAGGGAAGTCCTTAGAAAAGTTAATCTTACCCAAAGTTATATAGTAAATGGCAGGGCCAGTTCTCAAACACAAATTCTCTGATTCTAAAATATAAAAATAAAACAACTCAGTTTTCCATGACCTAGAAGGAATGTCCCTCAAGATCAGCTAGATGGCTTTGTTTAAAATCCAGACCCATCAATCAACCTTGTACCTAATTATTTGCATGCTCATGTAGCCTTATCCCAGAGAATGTGGTGCCCTAGATAGTAGACATACATTCCTGTTCATGAGAAAAGCACATAGCATTGTAAATTCCAGGATTGACAGTTATTTATTTAATCACTCTTATTTTTTCTTGGCTACATGAGTCAAAACCCCAGAGTTTAATCAACTCTGCATGGGTTGAACCACAGAGCTTTGGGATTTGCAAAGTTTGAAAGTATTGGACTTATACTGAGTTTAGCAACAAGTTAGAGTCAAACTTTAAGTTCAACACGTGAAGAGATGGGAATCAAAGTGCCATTTAATTACATATATATATATAAACCATATCTTCTTTATCCATTTATCTGTTGAAGGATACTGAGTAGTTTCCATATATTGGTTACTTTATTTTATTTTATTTTTTAGAAAGAAGATATTTTATTATTTTTCTTTTCTTTTTCTAACATCTTTATTGGGGTCTAATTGCTTTACAATGGTGTGTTAGTTTCTGCTTTATAACAAAGTGAATCAGTTAGACATATGTTCCCATATCTCTTCCCTCTTGTGTCTCCCTCCCTCCCACCCTCCCTATCCCACCCCTCCAGGCGGTCACAGAGCACCGAGCTGATTTCCCTGTGCTATGTGGCTGCTTCCAATTAGCTATCTACCTTATGTTTGGTAGCGTATATATGTCCATGCCTCTCTCTCGCTTTATCACAGCTCACCCTTCCCCCTCCCCATATCCTCAAGTCCGTTCTGCAGTAGGTCTGTGTCTTTATTCCTGTCTTACTCCTAGGTTCTTCATGACATTTTTTTTTTCTTAAATTCCATATATATGTGTTAGCATACGGTATTTGCCTTTCTCTTTCTGACTTACTTCACTCTGTATGACAGACTCTAGGTCTATCCACCTCATTACAAATAGCTCAATTTCGTTTCTTTTTATGGCTGAGTAGTATTCTATTGTATATATGTGCCACATCTTCTTTATCCATTCATCCGATGATGGGCACTTAGGTTGTTTCCATCTCTGGTATTGTAAATAGAGCTGCAATGAACATTTTGGTACATGACTCTTTTTGAATTATGGTTTTCTTAGGGTATATGCCCAGTAGTGGGATTGCTGGATCATATGGTAGTTCTATTTGTAGTTTCTTAAGGAACATCTATACTGTTCTCCATAGTGGCTGAACCAATTCACATTCCCACCAGCAGTGCAAGAGTGTTCCCTTTTCTCCACACCCTCTCCAGCATTTATTGTTTCTAGATTTTTTGATGATGGCCATTCTGACTGGTGTGAGATGATATCTCATTGTAGTTTTGATTTGCATTTCTCTAATGATTAATGATGTTGAGCATTCTTTCATGTGTTTGTTGGCAGTCTGTATATCTTCTTTGGAGAAATGTCTATTTAGGTCTTCTGCCCATTTTTGGATTGGGTTGTTTATTTTTTTGTTATTGAGCTGCATGAGCTGCCTGTAAATTTTAGAGATTAATCCTTTGTCAGTTGATTCATTTGCAAATATTTTCTCCCATTCTGAGGGCTCATTGTAGTTTTGATGTGCATTTCTCTAATGATATATTGGTTACTTTAAATAATGCTGGATGGGCTTCCCTGGTGGCGCAGTGGTTGAGAGTCTGCCTGCCAATGCAGGGGACGCGGGTTCATGCCCAGGTCTGGGAAGATCCCACATGCCGCAGAGCGGCCGGGCCCAAAATAATGCTGAATGAACATGGGAATGCAGATATCTTTTGAAGACACTAATTTTTTTTTCCTTCACATATGTACCCAGGAGTGCGATTGCTGAATCATACGCAAGTTCTATTTTTAATTTTTTGAGGAGTCTTTATAATGTTTTCCATACTGGCTGCACAAAATTTACATCTCCCCGAGTGCACAAGAATTTCCTTTTCTCCATGCCCTTGCCAACACTTGTTATCTCTTGTCTTTTTAAAAATAGCTATTCTACCGGTGTAAGGTAATATTTTACTGTGGCTTTGACTTGCATATTCCTATTGATTAGTGATGTTGAACACCTTTTTCAAATACCTTTTGGCTATTTGTATGTTTTCCCTGGGGAAATGTCTATTCAGGTCCTTTGCCTAACTTTTAACTGGGCTGTTGTTTTCTTGCTATTGAGTTGTTTGAGTTCCTAATATATTTTGGATATTAACCCCATTTTCTCCCATTCTGTAGGTTGTCTCTTCATTCTGCTGATTATTTCCTCTGTTGTGCAGAAACATTTTAGTTTGATGCAATCCCCTTTGTCTATTTTTGCTTTTGATGCATTTGCTTTAGGGTTCACATCCAAAAAATCATTACCTAGATCAATGTTGACAAGCTTTTCCTTATGTTTTCTTCTCACATTTTTGTGGTTTCAGGTGTTACAATTAAGCCTTTCATTCAGTTTGAGTTAATTTTTTGTATATAGATTGAGTCCAATTTTATGTTTCTGCATGTAGTAAACCAGTTTTCCCAGTACCATTAATTGAAGAGTCTATCCCTTTTGCTTTGTGTGTTCTTAGCACTTTGGTTGAAAGTCAGTTGACTGTTACAGTATGAATTTATTTCTGGGCTCTATTCGGTCTATTGGTCTATATGTCTATTGTTATATTAGTACCATATGTTTTAATTGCTGTTGTTTTGTAGTATATTTTGAAATCAGGTAGTGTGATAACCCAACTTTACTTTTCTCTTTGTTTGTTTTGTTTTGCTTGAGATTGGTTTGGCTATTTGCAGTCTTTTGTGGTTCCATATGAATTTTAGGATTATTTTTTCTATTTCTGTGAAAAATGCCACTGGAATTTTGATAGGTATTGAATTGAATCTTTAGATTGCTTTGGGTTGTATGGACATTTTAACAATATTAATTTTTTCAACCCATGAACACAAGATACTTTTCCATTTATTTGTGTCTTTTCCAGTTTCTTTCATCAATGTCATAAGCTTTTAGTGCATAGATCTTTCACCTCCTAGGTTAAATTTATTCCTAAGTATTTTTTATGCTATTGTAAATGGAATGGCTTTCTTTATGTCTTTTTCAGATAGCTCATCATTAGTGTTTAGAAATACAGCTGATTTTTGTATGTTGATTTTATATCTTTGCGTGTACTAAATTTATTAGTTTTAAACAGTGTTTTGATGGAATCTTTAGGCTTTTTCTCTATATAAAATCATGTCATCTGCAAAATGATTCAATTTTTTTCTCTTTCTTTCCAATTTGGGTGTCTTTTATTCTTTTTTTTTTTTCCCCAGTTGTTCTTTCTAGGCCTTCCAGTACTAAACTGAATAGAAGTGGTGGTCAGGGGAAGGGTCTGGGCGGCAAATCTTCGTCTTGTACTTGACCTTGGAGAAAACGCTTTTAGCTTTTCTGTAATTGAGTTTGATGTTAGCTGTGAGCTTGTCATATATGGCATTTATTTGTTGAGCTACATTCCTTCTATACCTAATTTATTGAGAATTTTTATCATAAAAGGGTTTTGAATTTTGTCAAATGCTTTTTCTGTATCTACTGAGATGATCATATAATTTTCATCCTCCATTCTCTTAACAAGGTATATCACATGTATTGATTTGTATATGCTGGGCCATCTTTGCACCCCAGGGATAAATCCTTCTTGATCATGGTGTATAATTCTTTTAGTGTGTTGTTGAATTTGGTTTGCTTGTATTTGTTAAGGATTTTTGTATCCATGTTCATCAGGGATATTGGTCTGTAATTTTCTTTTCTCGTAGTGCCCTCATCTGGATTTGATATAAAGGTAATACTAGTCTTGTAAAATGAGCTTGGAAGTTCCCATCTCTTCAATTTTGGGGGAGAGTGTGAAGACTGGTGCAAATTCTTTTTTACATATTTAGTGGAATTCACCAATGAATCCCTCAGGTCCTGGAATTTCTTTGTTGGGAGGTTTTTGATGAGTGATTCACTCTCCTTGTCAGGGGTCTGTTCAGATTTTCTATTTGTTCATGACTCAGTCTTGGTAGGTTGGATGTTTCTAGGAACTTATCCATTTGGTCTGGAGGTTATGTCTGTGGGGACCAGCCTGGAACTGGAGTGGCCTAGAAGCCAGTAGTCATGGTAGCCATCCTGGAGGCTGGGGAGAGCCTATCTTGAGACTAGTCTGGCATTGGGGTGGGCCCTGAGGCCTAGGGATGCTGGTGCTGGCCTGAAGCCTAGATTCATGGAAGCAGGCCTGGTGCTGGGAGGTGGGCGGTGAGGTTGGCAGCCAGGGCCCATGGGAGCTGGCCTGGAGGCTGTCTGCAGAAGCCTGGGTTTATGGGAAGAGGCCTGATGCTGGGGTGTGCTGAGAGCCTGGAACCACAGGAGTAGGTATAGAGGCTGGATCTGTGGGGCCTTGCCTGGTACAAGGGGAAGTCAAGAGTCTGAATCTTCAGGAGTCTATCTGGACCCTGGGACCCCAGTGGCTGACCTGGTACTGGTGAGAGCCTGGTGCTGCCAGGCACTCACTACTCTCTCCATCCCCCATGGGAAGGGTGTCTCTCCACTCTGGGCTGCCCAGGCCTGAGGGAGGGGTGACAGGCTACTGTAAAACCATCCTTCCTATTCTCTTCAATGTGATCTTTCTTATTTCTCTGCTCCACCCACATGAAATCATCTCTTACATGGAATCCTGAGCCTTGTGAAGGTATTGTCACATGTGGATAGTTGTTCAAATTCATGTTTCTGAGAGAGGAGGAGTGCTGGAAACCCTTATACCTTCATCTTCCTGATGTCACTACTGAGAATTCTTAAGAGTTTCAACAATTTTAGGTATAGTTAGATTCCAGATTGTAAAGGTCCAAGTAACATTATATAAGAAAAAAATGACTTATCTGCTTAATTTTCATACTATATGCATTTGGTTATTATTATTATTGTTATAATTATTATTTTAGATCTGTAAAGTGACATGTCTACCACAGGGGAATTTAGGTGTTTTCTTAATGTGCACTTGTTGATAAAATGTGTGTGCATAGCAGTATGCCTAGGGAAACATTATACTTTATTGATTGACTCAACTACATTGGTGTAGAAAATAAATCTTTCACAATAAGGGATATTTATTGTCCCATCTACAGAGAGCAGAACCAAAAGGATTAACAGCATTAGAATCACTTTCATGGACATTATAGAAAAGTGGGTAAAACTTTATATAAGTCCTAAAAAAAGCTTCTTGAAACTCATTTCTTTCTGATAGATATATATACATGTTTTCAAACTACTTACTATATCTGATAGAACTATAGCCTCATAAAGGATACTATTAAATTAGTATATTACCCAGATTTACTTACTAGATCAGGCATATTTTATTAAAAATATTTAAAATGCATAATTCACTTTGTCAAAGCACATAGATCTCTATGAATATCCAAATAATAAACTCCCTAAATCAAATATGTAGATAAATAATACATGTTGATACAAATAATTTCTATTATTAATTTCTTTTTTTTCTATTAATGGAATTTCACTGGTCAAAAGCATCCAGAAAAGATGAGATATTAGGACAATAGGGCAACAAAAAATAAATAAAATATGTTCTTCTTTTATTTAGAACCATAATGTGGTCATATGAAAAATGCTGAAAACATCTTCAGCATGGTAATTCATAAAATCATTATGGTATATACACAGATTTATGAAGACAAGAAATAATGATGAAAAGGATATAAAAGGTGACTTGTGACTAGAGAAAACATCAAGAAACAATAACGAAACCTTTAAAAAAATAATCAAATAGAGGTATGAAGAGAGGCAAGAACTTGGGAAAACAGATTAAAAGGAATAAAAAAGAGAAAGAGAAAGAGAAAAAAACGGATCTTCCTCTGCTTTGAATGATAATGACAGATATGTGATGATAGAGATTTCAAACACCATGATAAGTCTTATCAAGGATGAAAATGACATTGCACCTAATCTTATAGTAAAACTAGAGCACATGACATGTTTAAGTCCAATGAAATATGTCCTGACAGTGTTTATAAAATACTCATAAAATTGTTTATTCTGGAAGAAGCCCAGACATTGAAATGAGGATCCCAGATGTCCCCTCAACATATCAGCAAAGTTCAGATTAAAACCATTCCATGGGTTGCTATGAGAAATGAACATGTTTTGGTAACATTCTAAGACATAATATTGTTGGATATATATTTTTCCATGTGTCACTCATGTTTTTTCAGAGAAGAATACAGAAGTAAATTTTGTGTCAGACCCAGAACTCAGAATATTCTCACAGAAGTAAACCATTCACTTGTTGTTACTTGATTGCTATTTTTTTTTTTTTTTTTTTTTTTTTTTT
>NW_006793902.1:2664396-2691383 GCF_000442215.2 Lipotes vexillifer
GGTACGTGGGCCTCTCACTGTTGTGGCCTCTCCCGTTGTGGAGCACAGGCTCCAGATGCGCAGGCCCAGCAGCCATGGCTCCCGGGCCCAGCTGCTCCGCAGCATGTGGGATCCTCCCAGACCGGGGCACGAACCCATGTCCCCTGCATCAGCAGGCGGACTCTCAACCACTGCGCCACCAGAGAAGCCCTTGATTGCTATTTTGACCAATATTATGAATGAAAAATAGTGCCTGGCAAGGAACAGATTGTAAATTATGTAGATAAGAGTATTTTTTCCATACAAATTTAATTACCTGTTTGTCAAGTTTGTGAAAAGAAATAAGGTTTTATTAAATCGTGCTGAAAAAGCCTGACCCAGGTATTTTCAAAACCTGTGTGTGTGTGTGTGTGTGTGTGTGTGTGTGTGTGAGAGAGAGAGAGAGACAGAGAGAGACAGAGAGACAGAGAGACAGAGAGACAGAGAAAGGGAGAGAGAGAGAATTAAGATTATACATGACAGAAAATCATACTTTTGCTCTTAGACCTTTTCATTCATTCCAGAATTTGTGTTATAAAAATAAACCTGTATCAGTCAGGGTTCAATCACAGAAAGGGAGCTACTATAATTAGCATGGAAGGAGGGATTTGTTTTAGGATAAGAAGATCTATAATTACTGAAGAAACTGCAGTAATAGGGGTCAGAACCTGGGGGAGCAAAGAAAAATCTTTGAACAACCATCCTTGAGCACTGACACAAGTGGACAAGGGCACCTCAGCAGCCACTTGTAATCAGCTGCCAGAGTGCTTCTCAGGAGAGAGCTGGTGTAGGTGTCCTTGGACGATGTTGCTTCTTTGTTTGGTAGTGGGCCTGGGTTTGCTGTTGTCCAGAAAAGCCCTGGTTGGAAGGAAGAGCTGAACACAGAGTAAAGGGGGGTGAGGATAAGTTGGAATTAGCCAGCCCTCTTCATCAGTCTCCTGTTACTTGTAATACATCAGATACACCTCAGGGCTCTGCTGGTCTTCCAGTTTGGACAAATATCCCAACAATTTCTCATTTGGGCAACTCTACCTGAAACCATTCAGAAAAGATCGTTCTGGAAAACTTATTTCCAGCTTAGGCAAGTGGACACAATACAAAACTATCATAAAACATCATATAATAATTTGCTTCCTCAACTGTTCTCTGGTTTTCTTTTTTTTTTTTCTTTTTACTCTTCCTTAAAAATAAAAAAAAAATACCCCATTTATTCAACACTTCCTAAATATGTCAATATGCTGGGTGCTAAGATACAATGATAAGTCATATGTAGAGATAGTCTCTGACATCCTGTAACTTAGTATATGGTTTCATAGCTTGCTTATTTGAGTCAAATCTACAGAGTGGGTTGCCCTGCATGTGACAAACCTACCAAGAGAATGGAGCCAAGAGTCACATGTTCAAATACCTTCAGGGCCCAAGCATGTAATTAAACTATGCCAAGACTCTTGGCATAATGTAAGAAGAAGTAGAAGGTTTTGTAGGAACTCAAGAGTCTCCCTAAGCCTTCCAAGTATAAAACATAGCTTCTAAATCTGCTAAAGGATAGAATAAATTGCTTTTTCTTTTGTGTGCTAAAGAAAAAGATAGATGCAAAAATCAGCAAATAAAATATGATTTCTTTGGACAGCATGATTAAGATTATCCATGAAGGTGTTACCGAGTCCAAGCTCATTCTGCTTGCCGCACCACAGGCCAATGAATCGGAGACGAGGTGTTGAGGCAGGGAATATGACTTTATTTGGAAAGCTGGCAGACTGAGAAGATGGCAGACTAGTGTCTCTGAAAAACCATTTTGCCTGGGTCTGGATGCCAGTTTCTTTTATAGAATCAGAGAGGAAGTAAAGTAAAAGGGCTATCAGTCTTGCAAAACATCTACTAGAGTGACCAGCCTAGGTGAGGGGATGTGTTAGTTTCATTTTTCTTGCAGCCATTCACAGGTGGGCAGGTTTCCCTGAGGCAGGCTATTATGTATGATTATAATAAGCAATAAAAAGCAAGGGTTAAAGTCAAAGAAACAGATCCAACATGCAGTCTGATTTAGCTCTTCCCTGTTACAAAGTGAGTTAAAAAGTGCTGCAAAGAATAAATTGTGGCACTAGATCCATGATTGCCATGAGCCCACCAAAAGAGTATTTCTACAAAGTGGGAAGCCTTCCCTATGTACTTCAAAGATATTTGAGCACAAGTTAAATCAATTTAGCAAATTTAGGGTGGGAAGGTACAGCAGCACACTTACTTTATTATCCTTATTTGACTGAAAAAATCATTAACTGTCCCCATTACCAAAAGTGGTATTTCCTCTACCATATGTTGAAGCATGAAATTGAGATGCAAATCTCTCTTTGCTTTCTCTTGTACATTTACTTTCATTCTGCCTCGTGATCAGATCCTCCCAAGGCTAAACAAGGTGCAATGTCATAGTTTTTAAATCCATAGGCCAGCTGACAGATACAAAAATAATTTCAAAAAACTTTGTTCATGGATTTGCATTTTTGCTATATCTTTGACAGTTTTCCAGGGCCCTGAGAGTAATAACAAAGGGGAAAGAAAAAAAATTAAAAAGTTTCCAGTTTTTTGTTTACTATGACAGGTTACTGAGTTTGGAAAATCTATTAGGATCCAAACAGGGAAGAATGGTGCCTGTTAGTTATTCCATGGGGTCTTGACTAGATCTGATTCATATTCTAGTGGATTGGCCTTTTGTGGCCTGCTGAAAAGCCAAGAAAGCTTTGACAGCAAGAATGCATCACAAATGAGCCTTCCTCTCATTTCCATCTCTGTTCTCCCTTGGGACTGTCTTCATTATGAGAACATCAAATGCACTAGCTTCAGGTTCTTGTTTATTCTTGATTCCATGGTGCATGCTTTGCTTCATCCCTTCTGCCTGGCTCAACGTTATCCAGAGAACAATCTTTTTTCCTTTTCTCACACTGATAGTCTTGAGAAATCTATTGGTTTTATCAAATGCTTGTGAAGGAAACCTTGATACTGATGTCATTTGTCCATCAGAATCTGAAACAATCTGCCAACAACTTAAATACACACATGCATACACACGCACACATACACCATACACATCAGGGTGAGGGTTTCTGAAGAGCTGTGGTTAATTTGTATTTACAGATGAAATTAAGCTTGGACTCATGACTGGACTCTATTCTCTGTTTTGAGAAAACATCCTTAAAAATTAACTTGGTTTGAGATAAATGTTATTTTTATAATTTTTTAGGGGGTAATGAATTTTGTTACTGTTAAGAAATGATACCTAGCCAATTCTTTTAAAAACTCAAGTCATGCATACAAACATAAAAATGAAAATTTACAAAATCCTGTCATTAATAACCATCATTATGACGTTTGGTGAACGAGGTCTCAAACACTTGTCTATGCCTATAGACATGCACACAAAAGGTACAATGAGGTATCTATATTTTTAAAAACTAGCACTCACAGTTTACTTTTACTTAACTTTAAACAAATGCAAAGAAACCACATGGAATAGAAGATGTATGCCTTACTGAGTCCAGAAAAATCTTTCTTTACAAGACGTATAATTTTTAGAAAACTCTTCCAAAGATAAGGGAAAATATCTTGACTTCTTTATGCGGTCGGATACCTTATAGTTTAACTTTATAGTGTCTATTGACTCTGTACTATTGGAAGATGATACCCATATTCTTCCTATTGATCTATTATATTTTATTATGTCATTTTATATTGACTATGTCATTATCAAGTTTATTAGACAAAGTTGTTTGAAAATTTGTTTAACTTGGTACATAAATCATTTCAATGTCTTTCTCTGGCTTTTTACCACAATTCCCATTTTCTAATCTCATTATATTTAATATATTTTCATCATTGTCTACATTTCATCACCTGGTAATTTTTCAGACGACAAATGCATGGGTTTGCTTTGTCTTAGTCCCCAAGATCTTACAAACTTGAAAGTATTTTTCTATTGCCCTTAGAATTTAAAACCAAATTGGCTGTACATAAAACTCTTGAATCATACTCTCTTTCCTTTGAAATTCCATCTATTATTTTATCTTCTGGCTTCAGAGAAACATGAGGAACACTCCAATCCATGCTGTCCATCCAAAATAATTTACAAAAGTTTTTTTTTCTGCTTGTACATTTAAATGATATTTTCCTTCAGATTTTATTAATTTTACCAGGGTATATCTTGGTGTGATTGTTTCTACAAATTTCTATTAGGATACAATTGCCACATTTAACTTAATATATAGGTCTTTAAGTTAGAAACATTTTATTTTATATTTAACAGTTTTTCTTTTTCTCTTTTAGATATTATTTTCTCTTTCTTAGTAACAATGTTTATGTGAATGGAAAATCTCCTTTGTCCTCATGTAGCATCCTCCTGATCTTATCATTTGTATATCACTGTTCTTTTCAATTTTGTATAATATGTTGTCTTTAGGCTGTTATACATATTCAATTGATCCTTGAGTTTTGCTATTTCACTTTGCATTTCCTTTCATTGGCTTCTATTCTCTTCCTGAACTTTTATATTTGTTTAGCTCTTTTTGAACATAGCTCATGCTGTCTACAATTTTTGAGACTATGGATAATATTATGGGATGTGTGCTTTTCACTCATTTTTTGCTTATGCTTTTTCTCACTTAACTAAAGCTCCAGATTTTATTCATGCAGATTTTATTTTATTCATGGGACTCATGTTGGTTCCTTTATACTTTTTAATACTCTTGTAAAGGACCAACTGCCTTCTAAGTAATAATACAGGGAGTGGCAAGCATGAGTGAGAAATCTTTACTTGGATTTGTTGTCTCAAACACCCTCTCATCCAATATGTTACTTTCTTCACTCCAGGGAAGAGAACATATTTCCCCTTGGTTTTTCCTGCTCAAGAGTTCAGTGTCATTATAACAAAGCCTTTCATGTTTCAGAATCTATGGATTTCAATGTGGTCCTTACAGCCTCCTCTTCCTTAGCACTTCACTTTTATCTCCTGTAGTCACACTCAGCTAAAACACTTGGCCATAAACATAGGTTTTCATGTCTTCTCTGTCATATCACTCCTCACCTGACATTTTGTAGTATTGAGCTGAGGGACATTTCCCACCTTCATAGAGGCTTCTCCTTGGCATTAGATCACCTGTTTTAAATCAAAGCATCATTGAATATGCCTTTCAGGACGGTGACACTTACTTTGCAGGAAATATGCATGCTGCTGGCCATCTGAGGTACCATGTGTAAACTCTCAGCATGCTCCTTTATCACAGACATTACAGTATTTGGCAGATGTACTTCAAGGTTACTTGCTTAGGGCTATGGCATTTCCCTTGCTTTGTCAATTTATCTCTTTCTGTCTCTCAGCCTTTTCCTCATTTATTATTTATTGTGGTATTCAAAGACACCAGTGGAGTAAAAAGTCACTACTTGATCATTAACATAAAATTACCCTAAATATTTTCAAATAGAAGACTATAACTTAAATACATATAAACTGATGAAACAAAGGCTTCTAATTCAATTTAATTCAATCCACCTTTCCTGGAACACACTGTGTTTCAGCTACTGGAGAAAGAAAACTATATTAAGGAATGAAATAAAGGGAAGGGCAGGTTTTACAAAAGGCCAAGATGGTCAGTTGACAGGGATAGTGACCCTGGAAAAGGCAGAAAAGTTGCAGAAAAGAAATTAATATGATAACACATACTGGCAAAACCAGTAGTATCTATTGCTTGCTATATTAGATTTATTGCCATGTATATCTCCAGGGAACACTGTGCTTGATAGGCCCCAGCTAACATATGGCTTATAGGTTATGAAGTAACAAGACAACAACCTGGGAAGTGTGAAAAGGAGAGATGATAACCTTTTGTCTGAGACTGCCCTACAGGATAATTACCAGCTATTTCCAAGCCTTTGCATATACCTAGGGGTCCAGTGCAAAATTGGAGGCTGATTATGAGCAATTCCCTCTCGTAAGGGTGAAGTCATCTACATCATCACAGAATGGAGTAAGCCATCAATGGTTGCAGGTAATAAAAAATAATCAACAATGGTCAAGTACTTCTAATATACAGGGCCTTGTTCAAAGCACTTAACTCATGTAATTCTCACAGCAGTCTTGAGAGAGGTCAACCCTTCTGTGGTCATCATTTTACAAATGAGGGAACTGAGAACAGAGAGCATAATTAACTTTCAAAAGGATATTGAGTAAGAAAACAGCGAAGTTGAGATTGAAACCCAATTCTGACTAACCCCAAAGCCTTTCAATTCAGTCACCCTGTTAAGCAATTTCATCACATTTTTCCATGCTCTAGAGAAACCATCCCTTAAGCCCAGCTAGTTCCCTTTGTGGTGGGTACCCGCACTTTTCAGAAAATGTAAAGTAATACATAAATAATTTTCATTCTCAACTACACCCTTAGAATACCTAGAAAGTAAATATCTGTTGCAGTATTTATATGTGGGGTGAGCTTGCAGGTCATTTGATAATTCCACATTCTGCTCTCATTCCTTTGTTCTACATTTTGTCGTATATTGTATGCACAATCTTTTATGTCACATCTCTTGATTCAGTTTGTCTCTGAGCCCCCTCAATGAGGTCTGCTACTGAAAGACCCCTTTCCAGGAGCAGCAAGAAGCTGAGCTGTACACAGGTATTCAAATTAAGTAAGCCTTTCTTTATAAGCCTCCAAATACCAACATAATATTATTACACTATTTTTCCTGCAATTGTATGACTAGCCAAAATTTTATCAGCCAGAAAAAGTGAGAATTTCATTAAATCTTTTGCTCAAAAGTAACAGTATAAAGTTAATGCTGTGTTCAATGTTGGAAATTTGGGGAATGTAAGAGAATGTTGATAAGCTCCATAAGTAGAAAGTTATAAACTCCATATGTAGGAAGTTATTTATTTATGAGGGAAAAAGAAAACATCTTGTTTGGAAGGACTTGAAAGTTTTGACAGGAAATGTTAGGAGGTAGAATTTTGTACATGATTAAAACAGGCTACGTGATTAAAAAGGGAAAGAAGGGCTCAGGAGCTCTGCAAGAATCACAATATTCTTAGAGTAGACCAGTGACCACAAAGTGAGAACGAGAAAAACAATCTTCTATTTTTTATTATTTGTATAATTAACCTATGAATTGACATATTTGTATACACCTCTATGGCTTTTATCATATATAGATTTGCATAATCACTGCTCTGATCAGATTATGGAACAGTTCTATCACCCCAAGAGATGCATTCTTGAAGTCCCTTTGTAATCAGACCTTTTCCCTCCTCCTAACTCCTGTGAATCATTGAGCTACTCTTTGTCATTATGGTTTTGTCTTTTGGGAACATCAGATAAATGAAATCATACAGTATGTGACCTTTTGAGACTGGATTTTTTTCACAACCATAATGCCTTTGAGATCTAACTAAGTTGCCTGGGTCAGTAGTTTCAATCCAGCTTATGGCAGAGCAATATTCTTTTGTATGGATGTATTGTACAACAGTTTTATTATCTATTCTGTCAAAAAAATTTGGGTTGTTTCAACTTGTTCTTTATATATATATATATATATATATATATATATAATGAACAGAATATATATATATATATATTATGAACAGAGCTGCTCAAACATATATTTTCATTTCTCTAGGGTAAATACCTTGAAGTGTTACAATGGCTCAGTTAAATGGTAAATAAATGTATGCTTAACTTTGTAAGAAATTATCAAACTAAAGTAACAATATTTTTGAAATAAAACCACCATGAGGGCCAAAAGTAGAGTGTGAAATATTAGACACCAGCACTTCTCTTGACCCAGATACCCATATGTCAGACTCTTGCCAATGGGAGACATCTGGTTAAGTGAATCTACAGGGTCACAATTTTGGGAGGTTCAGGTAATTTCTGCTTGGCTTATCCTTAGCAGAATATCTCTCAACTAAGTACAGTACTCCCTTACAGTTTGAATAATTTGTCATTTTGACATAGCAACAAGTAGAAAAAGAGGTTCATTCCCAGCTTCATCATTTTGGAAAAGCAATAAATTATAACAGTAGCTTCAAGTACAGTATCTCCAAAGATTGTCCAAATTTTGACTCTAACACTAAGCCTCTTACTTTTATTGGCAGCAATATTGGTTCTCATTCTAGAGCAACATCCAGGCACATTTAGAGTACTGTAACATTTATCAAGGGAGCACATTGGAGATCCAGCTCTGGGGCATGGTAAAGAAAACACCTTGACACGTTTATGGACATATCAGCAAGGAGGAGACTGCATTTCCTGCTAATCTGGTTGCATTTTGTACTTTCGGATATTGGTAAGAAGCCACATAATTGAATTGCTCTTCAAGATGTAAACAATGAGTTGACATTAGGTGATAAGCATTAATGTAAATTTTGCTATATTTTGCATTTGCTCACAGTTTTAGTAGAATTATATTGCCAATAGAAAGAATGAGATACATACCTCTCACTATAACATGGAAAACTTCATCTTTTGTGTTATGAAGAAATAATTGTTAATAAGTGGGTGGATTATTGTTATTAATAATAGTCAATCCTTAAGGAGTGAAGACCACATATAGAATACACACACAAATGCATTTCGTCCTTTTGACAATCCATGACAGAGAATGCTTCTATCTTCATTTACAGTTTTTTCACTGTTTTTACATCCACTGATATGAAATCGGGAAAACAAGGCCCACAGAGATTATATAATTTGCTGAATATTGTAGAGCTAGCAAGTTGTCATACAGGAAGTTAAACCCAAACACCTTGATTCCAGAATCCAGATGTTGAACAATGATGTTATGTGACTTAAAATATGTCACTTTTTACAGACTAATCATTGTGGTAGGCAGACTCCAAATTGGCCTCCAATGATCTCTATGCCCTGTAGAGTTCCCACTGATGTTAAATCAGGACAGTCCTTTGTGATTAATAGAGTATGGCAATACTGAGAATCCATTATTTCCAAGCTAGATCACAGAAGGCATTCTGCCTTCTATTTTGGTCACCTAGATCAATTGCTCTGAGGAAAGCCAGTTACCATGTTGTGAAGACACCCAAGAATTGCGAAGAGAGTTCCCCATGAAGAGGAAACAACTTGCAACACCAACTCACCCATCTTTTGAGTGAACTACCTTGGAAAGGGACCCTCCAGCCCCAGACAAGCCTTCAGGTACCTACAGCTCCGTCTTCAGCCTCAGAAAAGATCTGGAGTCAGAACTGTCCAACCAAACTGCTCATGAATTCTTGACTCACAGAAGTTGTGCTAGGTAAGTAATTACTGTTGTAAGTCATACATTTTGGACTAGTTTGTTAACTGGCAATAGATAACTAATACAATGACATATTTATTGTTCATTAATTCAAAACAATTTTGTTGACAATAAGTAAAAGTGTATTAAAATTTTGCTCAATTATTTTACCTTCTTCCCTACCACCTCTTATTTCAGATTCTGAGACAAAGTAGGATTGCAGACATTCTATGTTCATGTATAGGAATACTCGATATTGGCAAGGTGCCAATTCTTCCCAACTCTCTCCATAGTTTCAATGCAATCTCAATAAAAATCCCAGGAAGTTATTTTATGGACATTGACAAACTGATTCTAAAGTTTACATGAAAAAGAAAATAATCCATAATAACCAACACAGTATTGAAGAACAACAACAAAGTTGGAAGACTGATACTACCCTATTTCAAGACTTACTATAAATATAAGCCTACAGTAATCAGGACAGTATAGTATTGGTGAAAGAATAAACTAATAGATCAATGGAATGGAATACACAGCCCAGAAATATATAGAGTCAACATATCTTTGACAAAGGACCAAAGGCAATACAATGGAGCACCGACTGTTTCTTCAACAAATATCCAACTGGGCATCCACATATAAAAAATTGAATCAAGACACAGACTTAACAGCCTTCACAAAAATTAACTTAAATTGGATCACAGAACTGAATGTAAAATGCCAACTGATGAAACTCCTGGAAGATAAAATAGGAAAAGATCTAGAGGACCTTGAGTATGATGATGAACTTTTAGATATAACACCAAAGATAAAATCCATGAAAAAAATAATTGATAAGCTAGACATCACTAAAATGAAAAACTTCTTCTCTGTGAAAGACAATATCAAGAGAATTAGAGGACAAGCCACATACTGGAAGAAAATACTTGCAAAACACACATATGATAAAGGACTGCTAACCAAAATATACAAAGAACACTGAAAACTCAACAGTAAAAAAATAAACAACTAGACTAAAAAATGGGCCAAAGACCTTAACAGACACCTCACCAAAGAAGATATACAGATGGGAAATAAGCACATGAAAATATACTCCACATCATATTTGCTTTAAGGAAATGCAAATTAAAACAACAATGAAATACTACTATACACCAATTAGAATGCCCAAAATCTAGAATACTGACTTCAAATGCTGGTGAGGATGTGGCACAACTGGAACTTTCATTCAATGTTGGTAGGCATGCAAAATGGTAAAGTCTTTCTTGAAGATGTTTGGCAGTTTCTTACAAAATTAAACATACTCTTACCTTACAGTCCAGCAATTGTGGCCCTTCGTATTTACCCAGAGGAGTTGAAAACATCTTTACACAAAAATCTGCCCATGAATGTTTATAGCAGTCTTATTCATGACTGACAGAACTAAGAAGCAACCAATATTTCCTTTAGTGGGTGAATGGATACATAAACTGTGGTACATCCAAATGAACTATTACTCAGATTTCAAAACAAAAGAGCTATCAAGCCATTAAAGACACATAGGAAATTTAAATGTATATTAGTAAGTGAAAGAAGTCAATATGAAAAGGCTGAATACTGTATGATTCCACCTATATGACATTCTGATAAGGTTAAACTATGGAGACAATAAAAAGACCAGTAGTTGTTAGGGGCAGGGGAGGTGGAAAGTTGAATAGCCAAAACGTAGTATTTTCAGAGCAGTGAAAATGTTCTGTAGGATATTGTAATGATAGATGTATTTGTTCAAGCCCATAAAATGTGCAATGCCAAAGTGAACCATAAGGAAAATTATGGACTTGGGATAATTATAATTTGTTAATGTAGGTTCATCCTTGGTAAAAAAAAAAAAAAAAATGCCATTCTGGTAAATGATACTGATAATGAGGGAGGCTATATATGTGTGATGCAGGGAGAATCAAGAAACCTTTGTACCTTCCCCTCAGTATTGTTGCAAACCTGGAACTGCTCTTAAAAATCAAATCTTTAAAATAAAAACTTACAAAAAAGAAAAGACTACAACCCAGAACAGATCTTACATCATAAAGAATATAATTTAATTTGTATCATATCACAAAATTACTAAAATTTCAATGCAAAGAGTTAAAAAAAATAGAAGTTCAAGCACTTTATGAAGAGTAAGTGAACAGTCAGTCAGTCAGCAGAACTATATGTGTACCAAACCAGTGGGAGAGTAGTATAAATATTTGAGTTTTGTATGTTAGAGAAACACAAGAATAACTGGAGGAGGAATCTCTGCCCTCTAAACAGAGGGCAGTTGGCAGGTTCATATTCCCTTCTGTGTTTCCTTTGAATGTTATTCTTGTCTTTCCAATAAGATTTTGAACACAATTTACTATTAACTTTTTAGATCAGCTTCTAAGTTGGAGATTTTGTCTTCTTCTAGAATCTAACATAATATCTGGAACATAATAGAAATTCAATAAATATTGTTGAAAAATAGTGAGTGAACAAATGAGTGGAAAAAATGAATGCTTCCTTATAGAAAGGTTAAAAAAGATTAACCCTCTATAGCAGATTGTGTTTATCAAGAAAACAATTGCAACAATTTTTCCATTCTCACAAGCTCTTCTATAACCATGCCATGCCCCTCACAAGAGGCAGGGCTTGGATACCTTCCCCTTGGACAAGGGCAGGTCTTTGTGACTGCCTTGACTAATAGACTATAGAGAACATAATAAATGTGACTTCTGGAGTTATGTCATGAAAAGATTTACAATATCTTCCTTTCTCTTGGAACACTCATCCTTGAAATCCAGCCACCATGCTGTGAGGAAGCTCAGACTACTTGGAAAGATCATACATAAATGTTCAACAACCATTTAGGGTTGTCTTTTCGTCTTGTTTATGGCTTCCTTTGCTGTGCAAAAGCTTTTAAGTTTACTTAGGTCCCACTTGTTTATTTTTGTTTTTATTTTCATTACTCTAGGAGATGAATCAAAAAAGGTCTTGCCGTGATGTATGTCAAAGAGTGTTCTTTCTATGTTTTCCTTTAAGAGTTTTATAGTGTCCAGTCTTACATTTAGGTCTTTAATCAATTTTGAGTTTATTTTTGTGTATGGTGTTAGGAAGTGTTCTAATTTCATTCTTTTACATGTAGCTGTCCAGTTTTCCCAGCACCACTTATTGAAGAGGCTGTCTTTTCTCCATTGTATGTTCTTGCCTCCTTTGTCATAGATTAGGTGACCATAGGTGATATCTCTGGGCTTTCTATCCTGTACCATTGTTCTATCATTTTTTTTGTCCCAATACCATACTGCCTTGATTACTGTAGCTTAGCAGTATAGTCTGGAGTCAGGGAGCCTGATTCCTCCAGCTCTGTTTTTCTTTCTCAAGATTACTTTGGCTATTCAGGGTCTTTTGTATTTCCATACAAATTGTAAAATCTTTTGCTCTAATTCTGTGAAAAATGTCATTGGTAATTTGAAAGGGATTGCATTGAATATGTAGAGTGCTTTGGGTAGTATAGTCATTTTCACAATAGTGATTCTTCCAATCCAAGAACGCAGTATATCTCTCCATCTGTTTGTGTCATCTTTGATTTCTTTCATCAGTATTTTATAGTTTTCTGAGTCCAGGTCTTTTGAGTCCTTAGGTAAGTTTATTCCTAGGTTTTTATTCTTTTTGTTGTGATGATAAATGGGATTGTTTCCTTAATTTCTCTTTCTGATCTTTCATTTCCCTAATTTCTCTTTCTGATCTTTTGTTGTTAGTGTATAAGAATGCAAGAGATTTCTGTGCATTAATTTTGTATCCTGTAACTTTACCAAATCCATTGATTAGCTCTAGGGGTTTTCAAGAAGAAAACCCTCAGAATGGGAGAAAATATTTGTAAATGAAGCAATTGACAAAGGATTAATCTCCAAAATATACAAACAGCTCATGCAGCTTAATATCAAAACTACAGAAAACCCAATCAAAAAATGGACAGAAGACCTAAATAGATATTTCTCCAAAGAAGACATACAGATGACCAAGAGGCACATGAAAAGATGCTCAACATCACTAATTATTAGAGAAATTCAAGTCAAAACTACAATAAGGTATCACCTCACACCACTCAGAATGGCCATTATCAAAAAAATCTACAAAAAATGAATGCTGGAGAGGGTGTGGAGAAAAGAGAATTCCCTTGCACTGTTGGTGGGAATGTAAATTGATACAGCCACTATGGAAGACAGTGTGGAGGTTCCTTAAAAAGCTAAAAATAGAACTACCATATGACCCAGCAATACCACTACTGGGCATTTACCCTCAGAAAACTATAATTCAAAAAGACACATGTACCCCAATGTTCATTGCAGCACTATTTGCAATAGCCAGGACATGAAAACAACCTAAGAGTCCATCAATAGATGAATGGATAAAGAAGATATGATACATATATACAATGGAATATTACTCAGCCATAAAAAGGAACAGAATTGAGTCATTTGTAGAGATGTGGATGCACCTAGAGTCTGTCATACAGAGTGAAGTAAGCCAGAAAGAGAAAAACAAATATCATATATTAATGCATGTATGTGGAATCTAGAAAAATGGTACAGGTAAACCTGGCTCCAGGGCAGGAATAGAGATGTATATGTAGAGAACAAACGTGTGGACACAGGGAGCGAAAGGGAGGGTGGGATGAATTGGAAGATTAGGTTTGACATAAATACACTATCATGTATAAAATAGATAGCTACTGGGAACCTGTGGTATAGCACAGGGAGCTCAGCTAGGTGCTCTGTGATGACCTAGATGGGTGGGATCAGGGTAGGGGGTGTGGGAGTGAGGTCCAAGGGAAAGGAGTATATGTATACATATAGCTGATTCACTTCGTTGTATAGCAGAAACTAACACAACATTATGAAGCAATTATACTCCAGTAAAGAAAAGAAATATTAAAAGATTAAAATAAAAATGAAGTGCATTTTAAAATAAAAACAAACAATAAAAACAAAAAAAAAACACCCACTTAAATCCTAAAGACCAATCACCACTAGCTGCCAGACATTAGAATAAGAAAGTCCGCATGCAAGAGAACACCAGCACTAGCTGTTTTTTGACAGCCACTGCATAAGATATCCTAAAAGAAAACAACCTAATTGAATATAAATCCCCCAAATTTTAAGAAATAATAATGAACTCGAGAAGCTGACATAATCTCATTACCTGCTGGGGGTTTTTTGTTTTTGTTTTTGTTTTTTTGCATACAACACTTGCCTCTACACTAGGGCTTTGAATAACTCTTGCTATTATTTTATTATATGATCATCTAAGTTGTGTCATTCTTCTATGGAGCTAATATGGTATCTGGATCATAGCAGAAGTTTAATAAATATTTGATGATATAAATAAGGAATGACTATATGAATTAATAAAAATGAATATTTCTTTATGTTAAGATTAAAAAGTTTTTGACAGGTTGTATTTTCTAAAAATTTACTGTAGCAAATTTTGGGGTAGTTTATTATGCAGTAATAAGTAACTGGAGCATCCTCCTATTAGTCCCAATTTGTAGTATCTCTTGAATCCCTTTAGTAAGAAATATTTTTTAAATTGCCTTTACCATAAATTCTTTCAAGAAAAAGCAAAGAGAAATCAACCCTAAAGTATTTGGAGTTTACTTCTTGACATTGTCACTTCTTAGTTATGAAAATTTGGACTCTACCTAACCTCTGAAAGCCATAATTTCATGGTATAGAAAACTTAAAAAATTACCTGAAGTTCAGTTTACCCCAAAATATCACTGTGTACCCCGTTAAGTTTATTAGATAGATAGATAGACAGATAGATGACATAGAGATATATAATTATTTGCCAACATTTAAACTTAAGAGATTTCACCTAGATATCTAGGTGTCTGGTTTCTTTTACATGAAATGAGTAGAATTTTTTTCCTTAGTTTGGCACAGGCTTGTTACTGCTTAAAGTTTCTTATATCCACTCCCTTAAATTTATACCTTCGTCTATGTGGGCACTTGAGTTTATGACCACGGTTCCAAATCATTGAAGCCATATTAGACATTATTTTTATTCCACTGGGAAAGTTCTCTCAACAGCTGCTACAAAAAAAAGAGTTATTTTTCTTTAAGTTGGTTTCCTCAGATTTGATAAAAATTACCAAATGTGGCTTTAAATTAATTTTGTTATTCATTTAGTAAAAACTTTTTTCAAATATTATGTTAGGTTCTCTATTGAGTATTAAGACATCACTTTGCAAATATTAGTTTGCTCCCCAAACACAAAGTCATTTTTTTTAGTAGTTCATGAATAGGGCAGAATTCTCATGACAAGACTGTTGTTTCTTTTTGCTTAAAACTGAAAAATGCACTCCAGTGGTAGAAATGAGAATTGAGCCAGGTCCAGTAGAATGTTCTGCAATGATGGAAATAGTCTATATTTATGTGGTTCAATATGGCAGCTTTCAGTCACATGTGACTACTGCAATTAAGGACATAAATTTTAAGTTAAGTTCAATTTAGTTCAATTTAATTTTGAATACTCACATGGCCAGGCTCCATAGAGTTGGACAGCACAGATGTACACTTTATTGACTTTTCTATGAACTTACATAAAAAAGCAAACCCACAATGATGCTATTGCCAGTCTCAAGTGTTCTTTTAGGATCCGGACAAAATACCAGAGACAGAACATCGATTAAAACAGATAATACGATCATAGACAAAAAATATTGGGCATTGGGTGATCATCAGTGGAAAATAAGACAATGAAATCAATCATTCATTGAGTAAAACCGTCTTGCCTGACTTAATAGAGATGTTAAAAAGACCTTTTACCAAGCAAGGGCTCGCTGCCCTATATAGAAGCCAGTACCATGGCACAGGCTTTTGACAAAAGAAAAAGCTCGACTGCAAGGTCCACCAGCAAGCAGAGAGGAGGCAGAACTCAAATCTCTCTGTCTGATTTGGGGCTGGGCCAAGCTTTTCTGAGTTAGAGACGGACGGGTTTGTATGTGGAAGCCCTGGCAAGACAGATTTGGAATGGAAGGACTTTAAACCAGGCCATTTATGGTAAGGTATGAAAAAGGGGTTTAACACTGGATCTTTCTGCATAATGTACCCCTCGCATCTGAAGAAGTTTCGGCTTTCGAGTTCCCGTCGTGTCTTGATCTTTGGTTTTGTTGAGGGAAGACATTCTGGTTCTGGCAATATCGCGTCAAAATTTCCTCTTCTGCGCATGCTCCAGAAACGCGCCTTGCAGTTTTGGTTCACGATCCTTACAAGAAAACTTTGACATTCTGTTATTAAGACAGGGCCAGTTTGAACTAATCTATGATGGAACTAGTCTAAGGCCGTTTTGACCTCATCTCCTTTAGCCTTACTTTCTAGATGAGAAAACTGAGTCCTGGCCGACCTGACTTGACCACTATTACACTAGTCTGTAGAAAAACCTGGACAGAAATTCACGCCTCCTGGTTCTTGATCATTTCTCACCATGGATGTTTTCTGCAGCTTGTAAACATAACCCAAATGCTTTGGGCAAGCTAAAATTTATCTATTTATTAATTTATTCAAACTGTGCACATAATACTTTTAAGTAGCGTAATGATACTTTGGGTATCATAATTATTTAGAACATTTCACAAAAATTTTAAAAAATGATGTGGGCGTCTGATCATTAATAAGCAAATGGTATTCTATACATACTTTTCTTTTTCACTAGAAAAATAATATGAAAGAAATAGAGATATGGACAACTCTGTCATATTCCAACTTCTCAGGTAAATGCAGCTTTCAAACACACTTCAACAGAATCCCAGTGATGTGGTTACCGTGGAGACAGCAAGCATTGGGAGAAGGCTTTAAGAGGAGAGTGCAGGAAGAGACACTCAGAGCCCTGTTTTACATGCAGAGCCAACATTTGACTCTATTTTATGCAGCACTGCGGCAATTTCTGATCATACAAGTGCAAAATGGTAACAGTCTTGACAACAGCTCTGTATGAAAGGTCAGGCAGCTTTTGACTGTGCTTCTTGTCTTTTTCTTTTCTTTTTTTTTTTAGAAGATGTTGGGGGTAGGAGTTTATTAATTAATTAATTAATTTTTGCTGTGTTGGGTCTTTGTTTCTGTGTGAGGGCTTTCTCTAGTTGTGGCAAGCGGAGGCCACTCTTCATCGCGGTGCGCGGGCCTCTCACCATCGCGGTCTCTCTTGTTGCGGAGCACAGGCTCCAGACGCACAGGCTCAGTAGTTGTGGCTCACTGGCCTAGTTGCTCTGGGGCATGTGGGATCCTCCCAGACCAGGGCTCGAACCCATGTCCCCTGAATTAGCAGGCAGATTATCAACCACTGCACCACCAGGGAAGCCCCTCTTTTTCTTTTCTTAATCAGAGGCTGTATAAGAGTAGGAGAGGTTTCCCTTTGGGTAGCCACAGAAAATACTTTAGGCACAAGGGTATGTTGAATTTAATCAGTTCTGATACTGGTAGCTTCCAGTGTTAACCCTGAAACCCTATTAAAATCATGAATGACATAAAAAAACCATGGACATGTTTTGTATTTGTTAGTTTCCTCAAGGAAATTGGGAAAGAAGGAACTCAGGTAATGAATCCTTTTGTATTTGTAATGAACTTTATCTGTAAACACAATTCAGTCAATAAATATTTGTTAAGTACATTTTTTTAAATATAGGCAGAGCACCATTAGAGGAATTATGGAAGATATAAAGATGTATCCTACTTTGCTCTGAATTTTTTTTTGAAAATATCAATTTATGCATCTGACTACTCCACACTGTGAGTCCTGATTGGAAATGATGACACTGATGTCTTCATCTTTGTAAATGCAAGGCTTGGCACAATGTCTGACACAGGGGAATCAGTCAGCGAATGTTTATCAAATGAAAGATCACTGAGATACAGTTCCTATTTTCAAGGTATTTACTATCTTGGTAAGCAATCTCTAACTGTGATTTTATCCCACTTGATGTTTTTAAGTGTGAATGATTTATGTGTGAACGGATGAGTGAAATCACCATTCAACTTATTCACGGATCCATTCATTTATTTAGTGCCTAAACTTGAAAGCTGTGTGTTCAACAAACTTTTTTTGGTGTCCCTGATGTTCAACCAAAGTTGGCAGTGTAAAACCTCTCTTGTAAAGAAAATGCAAATAAATGGCAGCTCTAAGAGAAGAAATGAGACAAAGCCTAGGTTTTGAAATGCACAGCACCAAGAAAATGGCACTTGGCTCATTTTTATTTCTTGCCCTGAGAAAGAATAGGCAGCTTAAATTTAGGTCTCCCGGAGCAACCAGGATATGAATTAACTCAGTACCACCTACTCAAGCTAATCTCTGCCATCAGAATCACGATGGCTTCTATGTAAGTATAATGCAATAAAAAGAAGATGGCTGTGGGGCATGGTTGTAATCTGCTTTATAATTTGAACACCTCATTTTAAAAGGTAAATTTAACTCCTGACTTGACTATTGCAGAAACTGACATCTTCTGGGACTAGGGAAAAAACCTCATCCTCACAGAGTAGTATTTCTTCATCTTGATTCTAAAAGAAACACACCTGCAAAGTAGACACTATTTTGGTTACAAAACATCTTTAAACTTCTAATCTAATTTGTTGGTACACATCATGCATTTTTAAATGATAAAGACTGTGCACACTCTGCATTTTAAGACCATATAATCTCCTTTCAAAAGTACAAAAGTTATGGAAGACACTGTCTTGAGTCAAACAAAATGCATTTCCGTATAATTATAGTTCATCAGAGTACTTCAATTAAAATATCAATGCTGGAAATTTTATTTATTGATTTACGTGCATTCATTTGCAGTAAATTTTGTTTACTTTTGTCTATAACTCTTTGAAGAATTTCATAGACACTGGTGTTTAAATTTATTTTTAATTTATCAGAAAGACTAGAAGACATTTTCCTTTGAGTGACTGTAGATTGACAGGTTTTTTTTTTTTTTTTTTGGTAAAGCAGATGCCTGACTTCAGCTTTGATTGCAGAGGCATCTGTTTCAAAGAGGTATATCCCCCTCAGAGACTGCTATCTGGGATTAAACACGTTGCCTGCCATAAGAACAGACAAGGAGCCAGACCACCTCCCCACACTGAACCTGCTTTGTTTCAGAGATCTAGGTTAACTGGTTGGTTTCAATAACTGATCAATTGGGCTACTTTTTTTCTTTTTCTCTCTTTCTCCACTTTAAATTCCTGCTCTTCTGTTTTAAATTCACCAATAAAGAGTGAGCCCCCAAAACCCTAGCTCCCACCCTACAAGCCCCAATAAAAGCAAGAACCCCAGGTCCTGGTATTCTTTCTCCCTTTACCTGTTGTGTGGCCTCAGTTGTGCTGTGTAATTTCCAGGTCTCTTAAGTAATAAATCTTTATTCTTTCAAAGTTTCCTGATAGTTATTGCAGAAGGGTGTCTTGCAATCATAATAAGAACCACAAGCGCTGATTCAACCACAGCGTTGGTTATTGATATTCTGAGACCAGCACAAAAAAAGTGATACATTCTAAATGAAGCTGGAGTTTCAAATTCCCATTATCCACTTTCGTTTTCTCCTTTACCTCCGTGCCTCTCCTTGGATTTGAAATTATGTACATATATAGATATTTATGTAAAAAGAAAAGACATAGGGCTTCCCTGATGGCTCAGTGGTTGAGAGTCCGCCTGCCGATGCAGGGTACACGGGTTCGTGCCCTGGTTCAGGAAGATCCCACATGCCGCAGAGCGGCGGGGCCCGTGAGCCATGGCCGCTGAGCCTGCGCGTCCGGAGCCTGTGCTTCAAAAAAAGACATAAAGACTTGTGTTTTTATAGGGTATGTTTTATACAAATTTATTTTTTATAAATACAGATTCATTTGTATGACTATACTACATCTTGTTATACTTTTCCCAATTCATGGGAAAATGTATTTTCCCCATTTTTTACTATTACACAGTGTATTTATGGTCAGAATGTCTTAAGCTATGTGCTGTGCTATATTTTTTTATTAACAGAATATAAGGTGGCATACCTTTCTTTTTTCCTTCCTTTCCTTTCCTTTTGCATAAAATTGCTATCAGTGAAGGTTTTAAACTAAACACAGCAGAAGCTGACTCTAGCTGATTAAGCAGAAAGTTTTTTTAAAAAGGATATTGGGAGGCCTGGAAAATCTACCTGAGTCAAGTCTGTGCTTCTGGGAACAATGTCCCAACCTGCACTGCAGAACTTGCTTTACAGAGGATCCACGATCACTGCATCTGCTTTCTTGACTGTTAGAGGGAATCCTACTGTGCCACTTGTACCTGTGGACCTTCTCCATGTGTCTCCTGTGTGTCTCTCCAGGCTGCCAAGATTTCCATGGAAATGTGGCCTCTTCTGCCACCTGGGCCTGGAGCGGGTGAGAGAGAGCAAGAGAGAGAAAGAAAATGGAAAAATGGAAGCCCCACCCAGAGCCCATGTGCTTACATTGCTCACTTCTCAATGGAAGTTCAGTATGGGTGATTCTGATTGTCGGTTCTGAGGCCACAAGCCTGTCCTCTACATGCAAGAGGGCTGGAAGTTTGAGCTCTGACTTCTGTGTTAGTTCTATGTTAAGAAACATAAGTTGAAATATCCCTCAATGGGAAAAACTATTCAAACTTGACTGGTAGCCATGAATATGAAAGATGTTCACTCTACTGCCTAACTGACCTATAAAGAGCTAAATCACCAGTAAATAATAGCACAGATTTCCTCATGACTTTGCTGAACTTTGATAGTGGAAAATATTTTGACTTTTGCCGATAGTGATGAAGAAAAGGGTTATTATTATTATTTTTTAAACTTTGGTTAAAAACGTTAGACATTATTTTGTATATTTACATGGCAATAATATAACTTTTTCTGTGAATCTTTCTGCCTTTAGCTTTTACCCATTTTTCTAAATAATAGTTTTTGTTTGTTTGTTTGTTTTGTATTTAATGGCATGTGTTCTTTATATAGTCTGGGTATAATTTTGTTATCAGTTATATATGTTGCAATCAATTTCTCCCAGGATACTGTCTGATTTAACTTTGTTTATAATAGCTTTTGTTAGACTTAAAATTTTGATGTTAAATTTATGATGTTTTTAATAATTTTTATTTTTGTGATTTTAAGATGTCTTTAATCAAGGTGATATATTGAGTATCTGATATTTTTTATCTAATAATTCAAAAAAGTAGTTTTGTTTTGGTTTACATATTTGTTTTTAATTCAACTGGAATTAATGTTATTGTTAGTGTGAAGTAAGAAAATTAGTTTTTCCATGTGGTTAACCATTTGTCCTAACATCATATAATTAAATATTTCACCCTTTCTTAACTGATTGGAAATGCCCACACTTCTTTTTTATTTTTCTTTTAGATTTTACTGAAAATCAATAGATGGTCCTTCCATCTCTTTTCAGTTGCCCAATTTAGCAATCCCTCAGGTTTCAACATGAACTGTACCTCCTTTGGGAAAACTTCCCTAAATATCCAAGCCAAACTGCTCTTTTCTACCTTTAGATTGTTTTAGAGTTTGACCCAGTATTGATTACCTCTTTCCATGCTATGGGAATATAAACACAAAGCATCTAACACAGAGGGGGATGCCCAGTAAAATTTCTTGGAGGAGGTATCATTGAGGTGAAAATTTAAGGACATGGAAAACACACTTCAGGCAAAAGGAACAGCATTCTCAGACACTTACTATGTTTGTATATTTATCCTTTTAATTTTATGTAAAAGTTCTTGAGTGAAAGAGAAAAAAATCTATAATTTCAAATATCTCCATAGCATTACCCTTAACAGCTATTTAATGAATTTTTGCTAATTGATGTTCTAATTAAAGCAGTCATTCCACACAACATTTTTAAGGTCATAATTCATCAGAGTACAATATCCAAAGAAAAATGTACTTAAATCCCTTTATACCAACTGGGTAATTGGACTCTGGTTAAACACAAAGCAGAACTTACCTTATTAACAAAAAAAGTGTTTTGCATGTTTGTTAATTGAGAAACTTCTAAATGGCTACATCCTCAGATTAAAAAAGGAAGCAGTGTATATATGTCTCTATTACATGTTACTTAATATTTACAAAGCTTTTTTTCTTTTAGCTCATGAAAGTACCTGTTAAAATCATCTTCCCAGGAAACATCGTAGTGCAGGATACTGCAAAAGTAAAATATTTAAAATCATTTGTGTCCCATACTCTTGAACCAGCATACCAGTCTTGACAGGAGATGCCAAATGGGCATTTCACTAAACCTTACCTCTTTCAGTTGTAGAATGTATTTATTATGAAAACTGCACCAGTAATTGGATGGGAAGAAGGTAAGACAGTGGCTAGTGAGAGAAATAGAAAAAAAATTAAAGGGAGAATTCACAATTAGAACTATTTAAATTTATGCTTCTAATGGAAGATACAGCTACCATAAAAAGTGGAAATATGACAATGTTCTTATACTGAATCTCTGAGGAAGAAAGATTACCTTTCTTCTTATTACTTAATGTTGAAAAAGTATATTTAGCTTGGAAAGCATCAGAATTAACTTAAATGATAAAAATGTGTTCCACCACTAAGAAAGAAAATGTACCCTCTCAGCCAATATAATTCATTCATTAGCCAGGAGAAAGGGGTGTGAAGATACCTACAGTCTACCTTAAATCTGCTTTTCCTAAACAGACACTGTAACAAGGTCACATTCATTATTGTGGGAATATTATAAGTCTGATTTTCACACATATTTTTTTTCTTAAAAAAAAAGCTATAGATTTTTAAAGTTAGGTATGTTCTTAAGACGTGTAATTTTGGAACTCAAAATTATTGAATTCATTACAAAAATATAACAAATCACTTTCAGTCATTTTAAAGGTACATAAATGTGCCCACGATTATGGGTGTTTGCATGGTGGTATTACAATGGTTTTTATCCTTTAAAAATTGTCCTTGGGGAAACAACTTCTGAAAATGCAACATCTCATTTTCATAAGAGAATGAAGGGACAGAGTGCACACAACTAGTTTTACAGCAAACCATCACCATTAGAACAAAGGAACATTGACTAACACTATAAATCAAGAGCAGTAGTGGAACAGGAATGCACAGCCTGGAAGGTTAAAAGCAATTAGTAAATAACAAAGGTGGCTTTGAGGCTATGAGGCTCACTTTTTGGCTCAGCTGGGTAATATCTGTCACCGCGTCTTAGTCACGCTTTCAGCTAGAGATATTTATAGGCTGTAAATACTGTTTGTAATGCTGAGTATTCTCTTCTGTGGTGTACTTGCATTTTCACTGATTAAAGAAGGGAAAAGTCTCCAAACTATGATAAACAATGAGCATGGTTATCTTTCAGTAATTCAAGAGCAAAAACTGCCTTATACATTGATATATTCTCCAGGTCTATTATAATCTCTGGACAGAGTAGATTTTCAAAAACTATTTGCTAAATTAATACATCAGTGAGATATAAATAAACAAATGAACAAATGACCACATGGGATTGAAAACTCGCCTGGTACTACAGTTCAGGAATTTGATAACAGTCCCTCAACAATTTTAGATTTGTTCATTGGTTTATCTCATTACTCTTCATTCATCTACTCAGTTAACTCAGTAGCCATTCCTTGAGTACCTACTCTTTGCCAGATGCTGTGCTATGTAACATAGATACAATGAATAAAATAATCATTAAGGAATGTTTAAAGAATTTTTAAACTACAATGTGTTGTGATAAGAATGGAATAGAGTTCAGTAGAAATTTCTGTAATGGTCCAGAAAATGAACCAAATCAGTTAGATGAGGAAGGTTTGATATGGAAACCAGTATTTTTTTTTTAATTTACTTTTTATTTTATATTGGAGTATAGTTGACTTACAATGTTGTGTTAGTTTCAGGTGTAGAGCAAAATGATTCAGTTATACATATACATATAGCAACTCTTTTTTAAAAATTCTTTTCCCATATTGGCCATTACAGAGTACTGAGTAGAGTTCCCTGTGCTATACAGTAGGTCCTTGTTGATCAACTTTTTTTTTTTTTTTTTTGTGGTACGTGGGCCTCTCACTGTTGTGGCCTCTCCCGTTGCAGAGCACAGGCTCCAGATGCGCAGGCTCAGCGGCCATGGCTCACGGGCCCAGCTGCTCCACGTCATGTGAGATCTTCCCGGACCAGGGTACGAACCCATGTCCCCTGCATCGGCAGGCGGACTCTCAACCACTGCACCACCAGGGAAGCCCCTGCTCATCTATTTTATATATAGTTGTGTTAAAGCTAAATATACTTTTTCAACATTAAGTAATAAGAAGTAATGTTAATCCCAACCTCCTAATTTATCCCTCACCCACCCACCTTTCCCCTTTGGTAACCATAAGTTTGTTTTTGAAGTCTTTGAGTCTGTTTCTGTTTTGTAAATAAATTCATTTGTATATTTTTTTTTAGATTCCACATATGTGATATCATATGATATTTGTCTTTGTCTGACTTACTTCACTTAGTATGATTATCTCTAGGTCCATTTATGTTGCTGCAAATGGCATACTCTCATTCTTTTTTTTTTAATGGTTGAGTAACATCCCGTTGTATATATGTACCACATCTTCTTTATCCATTCCTCTGTCAATGTACATTTAAGGTGCTTCCATGTCTTGGCTATTGTGAATAGTGCTGCTATAAACACAGGGGTGCATTATCTTTTTGAACTATAGTTTTGTCTGGATATATGCCCAGGAGTGGGATCGCTGGATCATATGGTAACTCTCTTTTTAGTTTTTAAAGGAACCTCCATACTGTTCTCCACAGTGGTTGTATCAATTTACATTCTCACCACCAATATAGGAAGATTCCCTTTTCTCCACAACCTCTTCAGCATTTGTTATTTGTGTTTTCCTAGAAACCAGTTTTGAGGATGGGTAAGTTTGCCATGTTGATAAGCATGTGCTTTAAAATAGTAGGATATTCTTCCCAGAAAGAATAGCATGTTTGGTGCTATGGGATCCTCTGAGACCATGATGCTTTGGAAGTACAAAATGCTAGGGACAAAGAAGTTTAAAGAGCAACGAAAATTTCAAAACATTTACAACATATCCATTCCCTTCATAACTATTCTCAACTCCCACAAAGTGCACATAAAGAATTAGTACAGGACCAACAAAAACAACAAAAGTATAAATTTAAATGGCTATTGGACAGGGCTATGCTGAGGAGCTTGTGAGATTTCTTAGAGGTTTATAAATCTCACAGAGGTGTATTTTTATGGTAGACAGCCTTATCTGAGTCTCAAAGCAAAGGTAACTCACTGAGTTCTACGCCAGGCCATTCTATTTCAGTGTGGACTCTTCATCTGTCAACATTTGGTTTCATCCAAGCACAACCTTTCTTTTTCCTGTTATGAGAAGGGGTTTCATGGTTTCTTTAAATCACAGAGAAGCATTCATTTCATGCTACAAGAAAGACATTGTACTCTTTCACTCTCGGTGGTGATAAAAACCTCATGCCATAGACTGTGTTGCCTGAGATGCCAATATCACAACTTCCACATCCTCCTATGTCCCATTGTGACTTTTTTTTAAGAGACAAATTTGAAAGTAAAACTCCAGTTCCTACAGCCTTCCTATGGGGCATTGAATTTAATCCTCATGGAAATGAAGAATTAACAGCCCTGAACCAACTGACTCTAAAGCTCACTATACTGGCTTTGAAAAGAATGCAGACTCAGAACAGACCCAGGGCCTGATGTATATGAGAAAGAAGCACAGCAGGGAGAAAGGAAGGTTACCACAAGCACATTACAGTGTTCTTTCTGGCTGAGCCTGGGGTATCTTTTTTTGACATACACTCAAGTAATTTCACTATTACACATGGTTTCCAAGACTTTGTAGCTCTTGGAGAACCTACTGACTAGTTACTGCAGAATGCTCTTATCTGATCAGCAGTGTGCTCCCTTAGAGGGTTAGGATCTATTGTTCCACTGTCAAAACACAGGACTGTGCACGCCAATAGGGCATGCATATGCCTGACACAATTGTCTTTTCCTTTTCTCTCTTATCAAAAATTTAATAAGGCAGACTAAATAAACCATAATGGGCCAGTACTCTGAGGACCGTATGTGTTTATTGCCTTCTGTAGGAGCTGCAGAGACCTGGTTCCTTGCGCTGGTAAATCTGCTTTTATATGTTTCAAGGAAAAGAAGAAAAGAATGTGATAAGAGGAGCTGACATCTATACCATGGTGATTAATAAGCTGACTCATTTACATTTTGACAAAACATACCAGTAGGAGTTTTTAACATCAAATTTCATTCCATTAATGTATGCTCTTCAAGCTTTTTTAAAATTCTTTTCCATTATGATTTATTACAGGATATGGAATATAGGTCCCCATGCTATGCAATAAGACTTTGTTGTTTATCCATCCTATATATAATTTGGTTTGCATCTGCTAACCCCAAACTCCCAATCTATCCCTCTATCCCTCCCCCACCCTTCTTGGCAACCACAAGTCTGTTCTCTATGTCTGTGAGTCTTTTTCTGTTTTGTAGGTGGGTTCATTTGTGTCATATTTTAGATTCCACATATAAATGATATCATATGGTATTTGTTTTTCTCTTTCTGACTTACTTTGCCTAGTATGATAATCTCTAGGTCAATCCATGTAGCTGCAAATGACATTATTTCATTCTTTTTTATGGCTTAGTAATTCC
>NW_006793902.1:2691393-2699239 GCF_000442215.2 Lipotes vexillifer
TATATACCACATCTTCTTTATCCATTCATCTGTCAATGGACCTTTAGGTTGCTTCCATGTCTTAGCTATTGTAAACAGTGCTGCTTTGAACACTGGCGTGCATGTATCTTTTGGAATTAGAGTTTTCATCTTTTCTGGTTATATGCCAAGGAGAGGGATTGCTGGATCATATGACAACTTGATTTTTAGTTTTTTGAGAAACCTCCATACTGTTCTCCACAGCGGCTGCCCCATTTTATATTCCTACAAACAATGTAGGAATGTTCCCTTTTCTCAACACCCCTCCAGCATTTGTTATTTTTAGACTTTTTAATGATGGACATTCTGACCAGTGTGAGGCAGTACCTCATTGCAGTTTTGATTTGCATTTCTCTAATAATTAGTGATGTTGAACATCTTTTCATGTGCCTGTTGGCCATCTGTATGTCTTCTTTGGAAAAATGTCTATTTAGGTCTCTGCCCATTTTTTAATTGGCTTATTTTGTTGTTGTTGTTGTTACTGAGTTGCATCAAACATTTTTTTCCATTTGGGGCTTTAAAAATAACATACAACTTTAAGAAAACGTTCTTACAAGACACTGGTTTGTTGAAGAGTATATTTCTACTGTCTAGTCAATCAATCCGAATCCATCTGTGAAGTGAATTTTCATTTTTTTTGCTCTTTCAGATGTACAGCTTTCAGGAGATACATGAGAACCAAGAAAAAAAAAAAAAAAAAAAAAAAAAAAAAAAAAAACAAATAGATGAAGGGTAAAACCAGGCTCACAGTGCAATTGAAGAATAAATTAATGTGAAAATGGAAATTTGTTAGCACTCATTCAGCATAATAATTTGGGGCATTTAGCGGGGGATGGAAGAAAAAAATTATTTTCCCTCTCCTCCCAGTCTTAACTGAACATATTTAGGAAGTACATAGTTTTGGACTTTCTCTTTTTTTCTTTCTTTTTTTAGTGTTCTTGTCATGTTTTCACAATGCAACAGGAAATATAGTGAGGAGTTGTGAAGAGTTGCCCCTCCTCTCCCCTGATTCAACAGATTTCAAGTTTCTGTTCTGGTTGTCTTAGTTTCTATCTAAATTGGTAGTTATTCCCTGTCCTAACACCCTCTACATCAGGAACTAAAAAACTGCTTTTGGAAAAAAAGTTGATTAAACTCATTTATTCTTAGAGTATTAAAAAACCACACACAGTTCAAAGTATTATTCTGTCAAGGGATATTTGAATTTTAACAAACACAAAAAGTTCATTCAAATGGAATATTTCTAGTGGTGTATTCAAGCAGTCAGTAAAGGAACTTTGGGTGGGAAGAATCTTAGGATTTGACTCATTTCCTGTCCCCTGCAGGTTGTTTTGTTTTCCAGGAAAGCCAGCCCTGAACCAGTTTTGTGGCCAACACCATCTTTGCTCACCATTTACAGCCCAATGTTTTCTCCAAAGAACCTACCTTAACCTATTAGAAACAATGAGTGCTACAGGCTGAATTGTGTCTCTCAAAAAGATGTGTTCAAGTCCTAACCCCCTAGTAACTCACAATGTGACCTTATTTTGAAATAAGATCATTATAGATAATAATTAGTTAAGCTAAGCTAAGTACATACTGGAGTAGGATGGATCCTTATTCCAATGTGATTGCTGTCCTTATAAAAAGAGGAATGATGCTATAAAGGCAAATACACTGGGGGAATGCCTTGTGAAGAGAGAGGCAGAGTTTAGAATGAAGCATCTACAAGCCAGGGAACATCTGGGACTACCAGAAGCTGGCATAAGTAAAGGAAGCATCCTCCCCTAGAGGCTCTGAGGGAGCATGATGCTGCCAAAAACTTGGTTTCAGATTTCTAGCTTCCAGAACTCTAAGAAAATAAACTTCTGTTCTTTTAAATCACCCAGTTTGTGGAACTTTGTTATGATAGCCCTAGAAAACTAATACAACTAGTGATTTCTTTTTGCTTTCTCTTTATCTTTTCTGTTTCTCTACTTCTATTTCCTTCTTTCCATTTATTTATTTATTTATTTATCTATTTATTTACATATTTAGCCAACATCTAAATACGATGTTCCTCATTGACAAGGAAAAGGAGAGGGACCATGAGAAAAACAAAGTCTCTTTTTCCTTTTACATCAAAATATTGGGAAACCTGTTCAAAGTCGCATCCCCTCAGTGGGCTTCAACTATCTACACAAACAGATTTTCTTTTAAACATTTACAGGTTTTAGCTTTAAAACTCTTTAAAATAGTGCAATTCTTTAGTCAAATGAAATATTACATGACTCCTCAAAATGTGAAATAGATTTTAAAACTGCACTTTTCTGTTTGAAGTCAGGAAGGGACCCCGAATCAAATAGTACAGCTTCTCTTTGTCATCTTCCTTCCCTAGATGGCGCACATGGTAACTCCATTGTTGCAGGTATTTTATTAGAATAATGTTTTCAATAAGAATATAGTTATATAGTTAAGAATATCTTAAGAAAACTCTATTAAGGATGAGAAAACAAAACAGTGGTTACTACTAGTCAGGCAGTATACCTGAAGACCAGAACTGTACATCATACATGGCTGTTCCAACACATATAACCTGACAAGGAGGGGAAAAAAATTGTTTTGAGTATTTGGCCATTTGGTATATCAGCTAATCTTTCTGCTGAGTAAATAGAGAAAGTCCAAATCATAAGTTTACTACTAAACAGAGAAACTAATGTTTGTGGAGTGCTGAAAGTATTAATGTATTACATGTTCATACTCAGTCCTCCAGAGGTAAACATTATTCTCCCATATTACCGATTAAATCACTGAGGCTGTGACTCCAAATCTGTAATATGCCCACAGTCAATAGTGAGGCAGATACCAGGATTCAAAGCCAAGTCTGAAGTACATACATTGTCATGAATTGCGCTCTCACCCTGCGTGAAGAGTAGAAATCTTTTTGTGTGTGTTATTTGCTTCCATCTCTTTTAACCAACATTTTGTCAGGGTTAAATCTCTCCTAACTATGCTGGATGTGATGGACCCAGATAAGAGAAGGATGACAGGTCTTATGAGCCATCTGCAGGAAACACCAACCGTGGGTAGTAGATATAAATGTCACAGCGGTTGGTGGATACAATACCTGTGTGGACAGGTGCAGATGAATTGACAACCAACTGTATTTTCTCCTCACTGGGCAGAGTTTTGTTTTCACGTTTAATCTATGAGGACAGGCATCATGTTCAGACCGTTTTGCCACGGCGGTGCTAAAGCAGCAAGCATTTCCTTCCCTCGCCCCATACTTTCACATTCTATATAAAGTTATGCTCACATGGCACTGAAATAGACATTTTTATGTTCTACAAAAATACCACTGCAAAATGGCAAAAATGCTATAACTTGAAATAGATTATATTCTAAGATTAACTTTGCCTAAAGAACAGATTTTCCCCACATATTCATTCTGAAATCTTGAAGTCCTAGAAAAACTGCCGCTAATTCCCCACTCCTCTGTGATCTCAGCTGTACCCTCACCTTGACTGTCTTCTTTAGGAAAAATGTTGACCACAGGAATGCAAAGAAAATCACTTCCTACCTATGTGAACTTGGGCTATTCACGTAAACTTTCTAAATCGAGATTCCTTATATTTAAAATAGGAAAAACATTTAAAAAATTATTTTCACTTGTATTTATTTTGCTTTCTATGTTTCCCCCTCTAAGATAAATTTCATGACAACAGGAACTTAAAAAATGACAATGGAATCATCTTGTACATACTATTATGTCAATTGATTTTACATATACAGAGTTTTTAATGTCAGAGAAACTGATATATCAATAACAAAACTGTTTTTAACACATTTCTGTCTGACTTGTTGCATTCCATAACTTTTGGTATGTTATGTTTATATTTTAATTCCTCCTAAATTATTTGCTGATTTCCCTTGTGATTCTTCACAGCCATTTATTATTTATGAATGTGTTGTTTCATTTCCACATATTTGTATATCTCACTTATTTTTTTCTGTTATTGACTTCTAATTTCATTCCATCATGGTTAGAGGGCGTAATGCATACAGCAAAATTACAAGAACTGATTGGAGAAATATAGTTCTACAATAATCGTTGAACAACAGTGCCTCACTTTCAACCAAGGATAGAACAATTAGACAGAAGATCAGCAAGAAAATAGAAGATTTGAGTAATATTATAAACAAACTATTGTTTTGTTTTTTTTTTTTTGTGGTACACGGGCCTCTCACTGTTGTGGCCTCTCCCGTTGCGGAGCACAGGCTCCGGACGCGCAGGCCCAGTGGCCGTGGCTCATGGGCCCAGCCGCTCCTCAGCATGTGGGATCTTCCTGGACCGGGGCACGAGCCCGCGTCCCCTGAATTGTCAGGCAGACTCTCAACCACTGCGCCACCAGGGAAGCCCCAAACTATTCTTTTTTTTATTGAAGTATAGTTGATTTAAAATGTGTTAGTTTCAGGTGTACAAAAAAGTGGTTCATATATATATATATGTTCATATATACATATATATGAACATATATATGTGAAACATATAAAAGAACATATATATATGAACATATATATATGTTCTTTTTCAGATTCTTTTCCATTATGTGTTATTACAAAATATTGAGTATAGTTTTATCTATTTTATATATTGTAGTGTGTATAAACAAACTAGTATTAACAGACATCTATAGAATATTCCACCCAACAACAGTGGAATACACATATTTCTCAGTGTACAGGGAACATTCTATAAGTTAGGCCATAAAACAAGTCACAATACATTTGAAATGATTGAAATCAAATAAAGGAATAATAAATCTTAAGGGGCAGGGTCACTGAAAGGGTCAAGTGTTTTTGCTGCTCCTTCAAGTTAACATTAGTTGAACATTTACTGTACACTGACACTGCACTAGACACTGGAACAAAGATTACTAAGGCATTGGCAAACCACAGGGACCTAACATTCTAGTGGGAAGGATGAACAGAGAAACAACGAACTTCAATGCATCCTGATAACTGTGAAAAGTGTCACTGCTCTGGGAGCTTATAGTCAAAACTGGCCAACTGCTAGGAAAGGCAGGTCACGATGGCAGGGAGTGAGATGAGAAGGATCAGACATAGATTTATCGAGAAAATGAGAGTTGTGGAGTCTTGATCTCAAAAAGTATGTGTTTTCTAACAGGAGAAAAGAAATTGAAATCTCACAGTTTTGGGGAATAGGAGTGAATGGACCTGCAAAGCAGTTTGAAATAATCATAGAAGGTCTTTTATGGCATTTTCCAGATTCTAGCCTTGATTTATTCATATAGGTTTCTAAGAAAAAAAAAAAAAGAAAATGAGAAAGCATAAGTGGCATAAATAGTAAACATTTTGAAAAGGCAAAACAAGTTTACACATTTAAAGTTCAAGGTTAGTCTGGTGTTTTAGGGTCTGGCAATCACCAGAAACACTGAGCAGCTTGGATTCCAGGGCATATATCAAGTGTTCAATTTGACTGAGCATGGTGTAATTTTAAGTCATAAATAATTAAGCCATGTCCTCAGCCTATCTAAGTGAGTAACATTGAACATTTCAAGGGGATTCTTTGCCATTTTCAAAGACTAAAGATACACTAATGATGATTATCAACTGAGTTGCCACATTTCAAAATTACTCATGGAAGTGTTCCTAATTACCTGTCTTAGTGTGCAGCAAATAACAGCCTTACTAAATTAGTAATGCTCAGCATGATTTAACAACTAGCCTTGACATCTAAGTCCCTTATAACGTGTGGATGAGATTTTTTGTCTTAAAACCAATGGCAGTCCACAACCCAAGCATTTAGTTCACCAGCGACATACTCTTACATGAGCCTCTTGGTGATAAGTGATAAAGTTGACTCCTATGTGAAAGTCTATTCTAAAATGACTTGGGAAACAAGTGGTATGCCAATTTTTCCTGTAATTCAGAGTTGAGGCTTCAACTCTGGAAAGGACAGAAAAAGAGAGGTCCCCTTCACTCAATGAAGAATTGCAATTACTATCTTTATATTAGCTGACAAATTAGCATCCTAAATCCTCAATTTTGTGATAAACGAAAAGTAAGACACAAAGTAAAAAACAAAGTCTCCTTTAGTAGGAAGGAAAAACTAGGAGGCCCTAGAAAAGATTTCAAATTTAGGTTAGTTTTCCAGACAAAATTTAGGTTAGTTTTCCAGACTTTCTCGTCTTCTGAGCAGGGATGTTCTCATCTTTAGTATTTAGTCTCTGACCCCATTCCTATAATGTGCCTTTCACATTTTAGATACCTCATCTTTAAAATAGGGGGATGATATTATCTAACTAAACATTTTAGTGTCATAATTAAATATTATATGAAACGGCTGTAAATGTTCAAGTGCTCTAATATCAGTATTTTGGCAATTAGGCTAAAAATTCAGAAATATCAAATAAGACTATTTCCATTCAGTGTGTATGGAATGTTTCTGAGTAAAAGCAGTCTTGGTACCAGAAGACTGAGCACTGCAAGATGTAATATAAAATACAACACAGAGTACACAAGACGTAGATAAATAGATAATAGATAAGCTATAGTATAAGAGATTATTCTAAGATTATATATGGCTTTATAAATGTGTCTCATGTCTCTTCCTCAATTTCTCTACTCTATGTATAAGTTATATGGACATATATCTTAAAAGACCTTTTACTTGAATGTATTGAATATTTAGCTCTAGCTCTGGTTCTTTTACTACTTTTCTCACCCCAGGGGAAAAACACACACGTACAGGCACATAAACACACAAAAAAATTATTTTCTCCAAACCTCGTTTTTACATTTACAAAATATGAGACTTTGAGTAAATGATCTCTAAGATCTTTGGACATATTAGCTTTCTTTGATTTTAATTTTATCACCATCTCTTACCCTACCACTGCCCAAATACCTAATTATGTATTTAGATATCAATCAGGAAAAGAGGGGGAAAAAAATGGAAAGAAGGGGCTCAGGAAGAAATGGCTACAGAAAGAGAACCAGAGTTAAAGTTGTGAGAGAAGAATTGAAGCTGAAAAAGACACGTTGTTCTTAATCTCTCCTGCATCAAACATTGAATCAAACTTCTTTATCACTAGATTAAAGAGACTATATTTTCTTATAATTCAGGTACTTATAGGACATTACTTAAGAATGAACTCAGTATCTACAGTAAAATCTTTTGGAAAAACATCAAAATTACTCTGAAAATTTAGATTGTAAAAGTGGAATGTCATAATTTTATTGATTTATTTTCTATTTTCAAAGTCCCCAATTATTTAAACTCTGCAAACTCAAATATAGGAGCTTTCTTGAAAATGAAGCATTGCAATGAGTAAAGCTAAAAACACTAAAGTTTAAATTTTCCTGGAAGATAACTTTTTGGCGGAGCAGATCTTGCTTAGGAATCTTGCTATGACTCTTCTGGCAGTGTTTATTGTGATATTTGTCAGTGGGGCTACGCTGGAAACTCTACTAACAGAGATGTAGCAATTCAAAGCACTGTTTTTGCCAATTTGAAGTTTTAAATAGTGCCAAGTGTAACATAGTGGTGCTATGACAGAGAGACTCCAAATCAGCATCACCCCATTGATGATGCTGAGCTCGAGAACTGTATGACATTTATTCTGATATGCATGGATTGTTTAGGCAATCTGTTTTGTGCATGCACAGGTATTATCTATTTTATCATCAGAATTAGCCCCTTTCTTTACTCTCTCAACACAGGTATTGAGCACAAGGGTATTGCTGAGTTTGATATGCCAAAAATCCCCTCGTAATGTGAGGGAAAGAAAAGCACAAGTTTGCATAATTTCTTCTTTCTCCTTCTGCAAGGTCATACTGTAGGGAA
>NW_006793902.1:2699321-2706521 GCF_000442215.2 Lipotes vexillifer
GGGAAAGAAAAGATATCTAGAGTAAATTTACCCAGTAGAATACAGGGCGTTCTGGGGGTGTTCAGGATCTATCATAGTTTGAGGGGGAAATATTAGGAATATTAAATATATGTGTTAACTTAAAGGTTTTATTTTTTTATTTTGAATATATTTAATAATGTATTAGTACAATAATATATTTATATGATTTATGATTAAGTATAGAAATAGCCAGCAAATATAAAAAGGTGTTTGACATCACTAACCATCAGGGAATACAAATTAAAACCACAGTGAAATATCACCTCACTCCTGTCAGAATGGCTGTGATCAAAAAGAAAAAACAACAAATGTTGGTGAGGATGTGGAAAAGGGAACCCTCATGCACTGTTGGTGGGAATGTAAATTTGCACATCCACTATGGAAAACAGTATGGAGGTTCTTCAGAAAATTAAAAAGAGAGTAGAATAATGGTTGCCAGGAGCTGTGAGGTAGAGTAAATGGGCAGATGTTGGTCAAAGGGCTTAAACTTTCATTTATAAGATGAATCAGTTTTGGTAATCTAATGTACAGCATGGTAACTATGGTTGATAATACTATATTGCATACTTGAAAATTGCTAATAGAGTAGATCTTATGTGTTGTTACTGCATACACACACACAAACACACATACACACAAAGGATAACTGTGAGGTGATGGATGCGTTAACTTCATTGCTGTAATCATATTACTGTGTACACAAATATTGAATCATCATGCTGTACACTTTAAATACATAAAATTTTAGTTGTATATCCATACATCAATAAAGTTGGGGAAAAATAAAATATTTGTAACATATGACAAAAGGTTAAAATATTTGTTTTATAATGAGCATTTATATATCAGCAGTAAATTTATTATCTCAATAATATAAATTGTATAAACACCTCAACAGAAAGTTATCAAAGGGAATAAACAGTTTCTAGCATAAATGCAATTGATTAGTTTATTTACTAAAATTTGATTACCCTCATTAATTAAATATGCAAATTTAAACAAAAACGTGATGTCCTGTCTCATATAACAAAGATTATATTACAAACGCTCAATATAGGCAATGTTGTTGGGAAATGGCCACCCTCACAGTTTGCTGTCAGCAGTGTAACTCTGGCCATTTTTTACATTTTATGTCTTACTGTAATACATAAATGTGAATGTCCATTAGTCATAAAATTCCACTTATAGAAATTTATCTTAAAGGAATAATTAGACAAATTTGCAAAGATGCCCATAAAATGATAACAATAGCTAACATTTTTTGTGTATTATATATGAATTATCTAATTGAATCACCATAAAACACTATGAATGATTTTTACCTATTACTATCCCAGTTTTATAGCTGAAGGATCTCAGGATAATAGAAGTTAAATAACTTGGTCAATGTCACAACAGTTGTGACTGTGAAATAGTGCTGCCTGTCTCCTAAGCAGATCTTCACAACCAGGTAATCTTAGTAAATAAGGTGGATTGAACTTCAGCCTCCATTCCACCCTTTTTCTGGGTATTCCTTTACTGAAGAATCGGGAAAGCTAACACACACATTTCACAGACTCACTTGAAGCTAGGGTTCCTGATGTGTTTTAGGTTCATTTATGCAGGTGCACTCCCATGAGATTTGGCAGACAGGATTAATGTGGAGGTCATTTAGCAGTTCTTTCCATTTTCTGCTGGCAAATACAGTGTGGAAGCATTTGGGTTTCTTGTGGCAGCAGCCAAGGACCAATCACTAGCTTCATGGGTGTCAAATCTCATGACATACACTTTGTCAGTGCAATTCTTACAGTGTGGCAAAGCTCTGGGTCCACATATCCTGTGCCTGAGCTTCCTGATACCTGGGTCACAGCTCAGCAGAATTTTCCTGGGACCAGCTGTTGAGATGGCAGCTGCACCTTTCTGACTCTGGACATGATAGCTTTTCTTTTATTTTTTGGGTCAAAATTTTCATGATCTGTGCATCATAAGTAAGGCCTTGTCCTCTTGGAGTTAAGAGTTTCAAGGACTGCTTCCTGATGGCCAAGCTTCCAGATTGTAGGAAAAATAGCCATTCTCCTGGTGGCCCTGTTCCTTGGAATTGTCCTGGAAGTCACTCCTGCAAGCCCAGTCTAGAACTCAGTCTTTCAGCCATGCTAACAATTTTTATAAAAGCTCAGACCTTTCTCATTTCTGCAATTAAACATTGACTATATGGCTACCCTAGGATATATACTGAGTTTGATTTAATATTTGTTAATTGATAACAATTTAAATTATTATAATGGAGAACTGGATATATAGCTATGTAATACATTTGCACAATGAACTAGAATGCAGTAATTAAAATTAATATCTATATTTATTTATTAACATGAAACCTATTACTTACAACATAGTATTAAGTAAAAAAGAAGGCTATAAAATAGCATGCTGTGGGTGTATGTGTGTGTGTTTAGAAAGGTGTGTCCAGATAGAAAATAAAATGTGAATAATCATTTTAATATTATTTAATACTTAATAATCTTTTAGCATTACTCTTTTGGATAATTCTCACTTTCTTCCTTAGAGCTTTTTATATTATGGGAAATTTTAATGATTACCGTTGCTTTAATAATAACAACAAAAAATAAAAGCTATTTACATTTTGGGCCAAAAAAAATAAAAGACACCGCCACTATCTTAGCTTGGGTGGGTGGAATAGGTTATTCTCACTACTCTTCTTTGATTATCTCTAAACTTTCTTATGTATAATTTTATATTAGTTTAATTTTATAAGTCACCTTCAATTCTTTGGGGAGAATAGGAATTTTAAAGGCTATGACTAAAAATGAATACTTGTTATGTACTTATTTAAAAACTACCTCTTATTATGTGGCTTCTACTTGTTGCAATATATTTATATGGTGATCTTGTCAGCTTGTTCCACACACACTGAATGTAGAATGCTTTTTTACTTCATTGCACAATTATATGCTCTTGGTATCAGACTCAGGGTGAGGAGACATTTATAAGCCTTTAAGACATCTTCCTCCAATTCTCTCATGTATCTGTTCACTTTTTTTTCACCTTTTACCTACACAGTAAGCTGAGTGAAATAAATGTTAAGACCTAAGCCCTGCTGTGGGCAGAGGTAGGAGAGGGAACCTGTGTGCTGACACACAAACTTCCAAGGTTTGGGTGACGTGACTTGCTAAACATGAGAATCGTTGTTTTGTACAGAGATGTAAGTTATTTCTGGGCACTACAGATGCTAAGAGTATAAAAAGGCAATGATGCTCACTTTGTAAATATACCATCTCATGTGAACTGCCAAGATCACCAAATTTGGAGGTTCTGTGTGAGCTGCTAGTAGGAATCAGTGGGGAGCTATGTGGCCCAATTTTAGCCATTCCCATATACATACTTTACACTGTCTACTGGTATTTCAGAAAACAAAAACAAAGTACAAGGATAGCCTTGCTCCAAGTCTCAACAATTCTCAAATTTGTGATCTGGCCTAGTTCACCTAAACTATATCCATTATGCCCAAGACCCTCCCTGCCTTTCTACTATGATAAATATTCCAAGGCAGTGCTTTCAGTTCAGCTAGGTGGAAATGCAAAAATATCTGCTCCAAAGTACTATCATAAATGGGTTTAACTACTAACTGTTTAAGAAAATAGGGAAAATATTCTTAGGTCTCTGAGCTCTCAACTTTATCACAAACACTCTACCTCCATGCCCTTGAAGCTTTTTAAAGTACAGCACTTACAACCTTTTACTTTATTTTTCTGTAAACTTACTCATATCCGTCACTGGCCTGCACACTTCTTGCGTTCATGGAACACTTTTTATGCATCTTTAGTCCTCTCCTTTGAACCCAGTCCCTGGACAATAGTTCCTAAAGCTGCAGCTGCAGTTTCAAAGATCATTTAAACTCAAGAGAATGGATACCTAATAGGGAACATCACCTGTGTTCTGATGGTAGCTAATGGTGAAATGTTAGAAGAAATGGTGGTAAGCAGAAATAGACAGTCTTTGAATCAAGAGCCTTCTTTCATCTCTCAAATCACATTACTATGCAAAAATGAGTAAAAGACTGGCTAAGGCTTAGAACTAAATGGGATCTTTCAGTGCATGTAATTTGTATGTCCTTCAAGAAGATCACACAAATCATCAGAGAATAATAAGTTAAAGGATGTCCAGAAGCAGGTAAAATTGAAGCAGCTCCAATTTTTTCTTTCCTCCATTTTTCTTATCCCTCTACACTTTGGATATATTCTTTCATATTATCTCAAGACAGCTGACAGTTTCCTCAAGGACTTACATTCACACTATTTAGGTAGGAATGTGGCAGATGCCATGGTACCCTATCCAATATCTATTTTTCTTTCTTTTTTTAACCAATACAAGACAAATATTGCTATGAAAGACATATAACTGCCTGAAAAAGGGGAGTCTTCTAAATATAAGCAAAAAAAAATGGAGTAAAATTTCCAGAAATATACTTTTTTAGCCTTTTCCTCCTTACTTCTTATTTTTTGACCTAATATACAGTCTAGATAGCTATAGTCTAGCAATTATTTTGTACCATAAGATGACCTTCAGTATGAAAAGAACACACAAAGGATTCTGGAGCAGAAAGATAGAAACTTTGTCCCTGTTGAGCCATTATAGAGGCACCAGAAATATTTGGGAGTGAGAAAAAACAAAGAGTAAAACCCATAATTTGTTTAAACCCGCATTTTTTTTTTGTTCAAGGTTGTGGTCTCAGTTACAGTCAAACATAGAACCTACTCAATAGTTTCAATTTCTCTTTATCTATCCTTATTGAAAGCTAAACATAGCTACTCCCCATCATCTAGATTTTATAGCCAACATACATTTGAATACTATTAAATTTCATCTGTTTTTCTCATTTTATTCTTATACTTCATCTATTTTATTTTATTTTTTCTACCATGACCCAACTTAGTGATTCTTCTTGGAAGAAGTATTTATAGTGTTCATGGTAATATGCCAAACCTCTCTGATGAAATAAAAAGTGTGCTTATTACCTGCTGCCATCTACTTAAACTTTGTCTTACAGTGAAAAGATAATCTGTGTGATAGAAAAAGAAAATCCTTTCCCTTTAACTTAACTTTGTCTTTTTTCCTTCCACATAAAGCAGCCTTTTTATTCCTGTAGAGGTGTTCCTGCAAAGGCCCAGAATACAGTGCAAATATTAAGACAACATTGAAAACTTCAACTCACCAATCCATTAATCCATGTATGGAATTGTAAAATGATTTGCCCAAGGTTCCAAAACAGCCTCAACTCCCGGCTCTATGCAAATACACAGGCACAAGCAATGTTCACAATTTCACATTCTGTCTGAATGCTAAAAACTTTGCTTCTGCCAGTCACTTCCTCGCTAGTATTTAACTCATCACTTTGAAAACCGCTTTGATAAGCAGATACCTTGAGCACGGAGAGAGCTATAAAAAAGGCCTAAATTTCTGTTTCAGCTTTTTAAAATTCCATTACAGAACAGTTACTGAAATGGAAAACCTACCAACTGCTTATATGGGAATTTTCTTAGAGAGATAGGAGAATAAAATTTCATTTTTCATTTAGATCACTCAGACAAATACATGGTTATCTGTGTTCCTCTTCAGGAAAGGCAGGAAGAAAACTAGCATTGTGGCTATCTGAGGATTCATTGCTTCTTAATCCTTTGTTAATTGCCCAATATATATCTTAGTAAGAGTTTATGTACATGTCAAAACCATTTATATGATGGTTCAGTTGATTTGGAGACATCTAGCTATTAAAATAAGAACCCCTCACAACATGGACGGACCTAGAGATTGTCATACTGAGTGAGGTAAGTCAGACAGAGAAAAAGAAATATTGTATGATATTGCTTATATGTGGAATCTAGAAAGAAATGATATAAATGAACTTATTTACAAAACAGAAACAGACTCACAGACTTAGAGAATGAATTTATGGTTACCAAAGGGGAAAGGTGGGGGGCAGGGACAAATTAAGAGGTTGAGATTAACATATACACACTACTGTACATAAGATATCAATAGATAACCAACAAGGACCTACTGTATAGCACAGGGAGCTCTGCTCAGTATTATGTAACAACCTAAATGGGAAAACAATACAAAAAAGGATACATATATATGTATAACTGAATCACTTTGCTGTACGCCTGAAACTATCACAACATTGTTAATCAACTACACTCCAATATAAAATAAAAAGTTAAAAAAAAAAAAGAATATACAGTGGAGAAAAGACAGTCTCCTCAATAAGTGGTGCTGGGAAAACTGGATGACTACATGTAAAAGAATGAGATTAGAATATCTCCTCATACCATGTACAGAAGAAAAAACCCAAATATGTATCTTTTAAATTATGTGATTCAGAGTAATGCTGTGCTTTAATGTTTCTTGTAGGGCATGTTTGATGGAAGTAAATCCTTTCAGATTTTGTATGTCTGAAAAAAAATAATAAAGGGTGTTGATTTATGAAGTGGAAAAAAATAAAATAAGAACATCTAAGGAAGCTGTCTGTATATACACAGGAAATGCACATTCTCTTTATATTCACAGAAGGTCACGTGCCCACACATTTTAAGGGTTCGTCAAAGAGATGTGGCTATTTTTTTCTATTTAAACCCATATTGCTTCAAATTATCTCGATCTTTTTTTTCCCAATTTTTCAGTCATTCTGCTATGTTTACAAACTGGAAATAAAAGAATCTCCACTACCTTCTTCCATGTATGATCTGTTAGCAAATACACCTGGTTGGCCCACTGATGGAGAAGCCAAAAACAAAGTTTACGTGTTTCTATCTAAATTCCTATAGCATTGTGGCAGAAGAACCTGGGTTAAGTTATGCAGCCTGAAATTCCAATCCCCTTGATTTTACTTAGGCCCAAATACGATTTTTTCTCTTTTCTAAATGTCTAAATCACCGTCATGAACACTAAGGATCCTTTAGTACTGACCATGGATGGAAAGATCAAGCCTTTTATTAACCTGGTGTCACAATGTCGCCTGTACAGTTTATTCCATAGATTTGGATACAGTATTATAAGATTCTACTGCCTCAAAATACTTATTCAGGGAAGGGAAAACAATCTACCATTTACCAGTAACTGATGTTGCCAATTCTCCACATTGTCCCTACCAGCATTGATCCATCTATTCATTGTTCAGCA
>NW_006793902.1:2706571-2720019 GCF_000442215.2 Lipotes vexillifer
TTTTCATTGTTCAGCAGGTGAATTTTGAACATCTCTTATTTCCCAGACACCATTCAAAGCTCTGAAGATACAAACATGCAAAACATGTTATCTAAGCTCAACATTTTAGGGAGCTCCTTTTATCTTAAAAAATTCTGTCACTATAATTATTCTACCTCAAGTATTGGTCACGGTACCTTCCTTAGAAGAAACTTGTTTCTTCCTAAAAGAAACAAATGCTAGAAGGTTTCCAATGTACAAAAAAGTTGCAAGAAGTGTAAAAGGAACACCCACATGTTCTTTATCTTTTATCTTTAAAGATAAAGAACCAGGTACACCAATTAGCAATATTTCCCTACTTTTCTTTGTTTCTGTATGTATTCATACCATGCTATTTCTCTGAAGCTTTTGAGATTGAGATGTATACATCATGTCCTTTTACCTCTAAATACTTCAGTGTGTGTTTCCTTAGAATAGGATATTCTCTTCCATAAATACAACACCGTTGTCATATTAATTAAATTTAAATGTGATATAATCTATTTTCCTAGTCTACCATCAATATTTTCTTTTTCAGTTGAACCACAAATACTCTTTCTATAACTGTTTTCCTTCCAATAAAGAATCCTGTCTAAGAGGCTATATTGCATTTCCTTGTTGTGCCTTTTAATCTCCTTTAATATGGAACACTCTCTTGTCATTTCTTTGTCTTGTCTGACACTGGCAGTGTCAGACATAATCAGTCAGACAGCTCTGAATAATGCAGTATGTTGTGTTTTAATCAAGTGCCCTGCATTTTGTGTTTGTCTGATGTTTCTTTATGTTTAGTTCAGGTTATGCAGTCCCAGCTGGAATGATACATAAATGGTATGGTGTCCTTCTCAGGCTATCACATCTGAAGGCTCGCAATGTCTATCTGCTCTCCTCCTCCCCCATTCCTAATAAGCTTTTAATCTGGAATATTTCTAGCCATACAGAAAGGTTTCAAAGACGGTACAGAGACTTCCCATATACTCCTCTCCCAGAACTAAGAAATTAATGTTGGGTTTTTACTGTCAAAATAAACTACAGGCTTCTTTTAGATTTCACCAGGTTTTCTACTAATACCTTTTCTGTTCCAGGAGCTCATCCTGGGCAATGCATTTAGTTTGCATGTCACCTTGACGTACACTGATGTATCAGTTTTTCAGTCTTTCCTGGATTTTCATGACTTGGACAGTTTTGAAGAGTGACCATCAAGTATGTTGCAAAACATATCTCAATTTGGGTTTTTCTCGTGGGGTTTACCTTTTATTTTTTATGTTAATTTTAATCACCCTAAGTGTCTGATTTTTCCACTATATTGTTACTATTTTTTCCTTGCTACTAATAAAGAGTTTATAGGAAAACACTTCAAACCCTTGCAAATATCCTGCTTCTTCTAAAACCGCCTCTCTCCTAAATTGATGATTCTTGACTGAACCAATCTTTACATGATGGTTGGAAATAAAATCTACTATCCTCTCCAAATTTACCAGTTTGCACTTGGCATTCTACTGTAAGCAAGAACCCTCCCTCCTCTTCCATTTTTTTCCTTATCTATTTATTATCGTTATGAACTAATGGATTCACATTCTATGATGATTTTTAATTTGTTATTGTCCTTAATTATTTTGGTGCTCATAGAAGTTAAGATTCATCCAGAAGCAACCCTTTCATGCTGGCTCCACAATCTTGTGGCCCACCCCCATCCACCTTAAGAATACTTCCTTACTTTATGGCATAACAAAAGAGTCCAAGCTCATTGTACCCCCTTCCTGCTCAGCCCTGAAGTTAGTCATTCTCCATGGAAAAGTCCTTTCTTAAAACTTTCTTGTAACCAGTAAAGCCATGCTTCATAGTAGAAAACAAATTAGTGATGTCAAATGCATTTTTAGTGGCAATCCTTCTGTTAAGTTCAACTTGACCTACTAAATATTAATTACTAATTACATGAACATTTCAAATTCAGACAGCGGTCAGGACCTTCACTTACTTCCAGTACATTAAAACAACATTATATACAATTAACATTTAGAAACTGGAGAATAATTATGCATATTCCTGCATCCTTTCAACACCAAAATCAACTGAATATACAGATCTCCCAGGTCAACTGTATTCTTTCTTTTACAACCATTCCTCCATGCTCTCCATTACACTTCCCCATTTTTCTCATTATTCACTTTGACCCTGCCCCAAGCTTTCAGTTGCCTATGTCTAAAGCATTCTTTACTTCTTCATAGAGTACCTGGCTTCCACCTACCTTAACAAAAACCATTTCCTTTTCTTTCTCCCCATTCCCCAAAACATTTCTGCAAATAAAGGACACAGTAATATCATGGCTCCCCATTTCCACCTCCTAACAATTACTCTCCCTCCTTTGTACATGAATCCTTCTTCTTTAAAATGTAAAATTCACTTTTTACCTCACATTGTCATTGTCTCCTATTATTTACTGGTGAATGTGAACTCACGTTCATCAGGTTATGCTGACACCTAAATTTTGTTTTTCTTTCATCCCCAATTCTGTCACTATCCTATAGGAGTCCATTAGGAGTCATTCCAAGCTCTAAGTACAGTATTGCTTATAGTCTCAAGTACAATTATCAATTCCGCTTCAATTTACTAATTCTTAAAAAAATAAACCTATGATCTTCTCATATTTAAATTGATTCACCTATGAAATAAACTCTCATGCATCATTTTTTCATCACTAGTTATTTATCCTTCCAGACATCTCCCCCTTCTCTCTCTTTCGCTCCCTCTTTCTTTCTCTCTACTGTTCCCCCCTTCCCTTTTAAACTGCTCTTCATCATTTGACACTCTCGTTTGCTTTCTCTTCCTTATCACTCTATTATCCTTTTTTTTTTTTTGCAGTAGGCGGGCCTCTCACTGTTGTGGCCTCTCCCGTTGCGGAGCACAGGCTCCGGACGCAAAGGCTCAGCGGCCATGGTTCACGGGCCCAGCCGCTCCGCGGCATGTGGGATCTTCCGGAAGGGGACACGAACCCGTGTCCCCTGCATTGGCAGGAGGACTCTCAACCACTGCGCCACCAGGGAAGCCCACACTCTATTATCTTGTTTTTCATCCATTAGCACTATTTTTGTCTTGCTTCTTCATCTATCCAGACTTGATTTGAAATTCTATCATTTCATTACTTTCTTACTTGCACAATAGTCACTGAATGCTTCTGTCTTTTCACCACACCTGCCCTGAAAATTTCAAACTCTGATTAAACTCAACAATCTCCATCACACCTTTCCACTATGATAGATAACGTAAAATGGCAAAACTATATAGATTGATGCCACAAGTACACTACCAATCTCAGATGTGACTCAGTCCCACTTGGAAATCCTTTTACATGTTGCCATTCTGCTCCTTCTCCCAGTTCCTTCAACACCTATTCCAGTTTTTACTAAACTAACTTTGTCCACCACTTTGGAGCATACAAATTGTCCTTGAAATTCAGAATGGAAATAGACAGTGTGAAACATTAATGTAATTAACTTTCCCCTAAACCTTCAAATGTATCTTCACAAATCCTAGAGAAGGTCTTCATCCTCTTATCTCACCTCATTCCTCTTCCTGGGCTGTTGGTCATTCCCAGGAATGCTGCCTCACCTCTCTTCTGCATTTTCAGCTTCTTTCACTTGGTTGGCTCCAACCCTTTCAGCCTCTAAACTTGCTGAAAGCTCTTTCATTCTAAGAACATTCTCAAGAAACTTTTGTTCTAAAAGCAGTATTCTCAGGTTTTCATCTCTTCCTAACCAAGCTTTCTAATAAATAAATTTTAATCTCCTTTTCCTGAACTTTAATTTACAGACTTGGCTGCTGCTTTCTAAAGTCTGTACCTAATTCTGTGCTGCAACAGCTCCTTATATGGTAACCATTGACCACCTGATTGGAAATGTATTGATTCTTGTCCTTTTTTTTTTAAACCTTGGACCCTTTTTTGAGATTTGTTGCTGTTGATTGCTCTGTCTCTGTTTTCCCTTGGTTTCTACTGCCCTTGTATTTTGTGGTTCTTCTCTACCTTTCTGATCACTTTTTGTTTTTCCAAGGAATTGTCAACCTAATTCTGTCAAAATTACTGTTCCACACTGATCAGTTATTAACCTTTACTTCCTTTCTTAATTTATATCTTCTTGAGTATTTTATCCAGACACTTCTATATTTCTAACTACCACACTATATTTTTGACCAAAAAGTACTTATTTTTAACCTTAATCCCTGATCCAATATTCAAAAAATTGCACCTTCTGTCTAAAAACTATATCTACTTAACTAATCTGATAGTACATTGACTCAATATTCCCAAACCAAATTGTTTCCCCCTCTTATTTCCTCTATTTCTACTCTTTTGAATACCCTATTCTTGATAATAGAAAGTTCATGGTGACAAAAGATAATCTTTATTCTTCTTCTTATTCCCAAAGTTCAGTACTGAATCTTTCATCCATTCCTGGTATCTCTACTTCTATATACTCCTAGTATAGCTTCTGCTGCCTTAGTTTATAGGCTTGTCTCTTTACTTGTTGATACCTCAAACTTGTTATTCTAAACCAAAAATGTTATAAATTTTCTCTTTTTAAGACATTGTTTAACTCTATCACATATTGATATACATTAATATACCTTGGGCTGACTACCTAGCCTACTGAAACCAATGTAGACCTGACTGGGTGTCATCACTTTGATCCAGACTCATCACTTATGTCCTAGAAGCAGCAGAGTACCACAGTCTTGGAATGGATGCCCCATGTATGCAGAAGACCACCTCTAGTCAGCCGAGTACTTACCTAACCAACAAGCCATGATACCTTCAGCCAATTACCAACTGTAAGAGACTTTGCTTTCTTATAATGGGGGAGTGGGAAGGTTGTAGTCCTCTGAACCTTATATCAATAGTTCAGTGCCTACCTAGACTGTTTGATGGATTGGGTTGACTGCTTAGTAGTAAAACTTTTCATTCTGGGCTTAATCATTATCCTATTATTTTATAGGTTCCCTGTCCCCCCTGCCCCTTTAATAATATTAAAGTCTAAACTCTGTAGCAGGACATTTAAGATTTGACCTTTGTTTCTCTCTTGAGATATATTTCCCAAAATCACTTTTTAAAAAATATTTATTTATTTATTTATTTTATTTTTGGCTCCATTGGGTTTTCATTGCTGAACATGGGCTTTCTCTAGTTGTGGTGAGCCAGGGATTTTTCATCATTAGTGTATAGGAATGCTAGAGATTTCTGTGCATTAATTTTGTATCCTGCTACTTTACCAAATTCATTGATTAGCTCTAGTAGTTTTCTGGTGGCATCTTTAGGATTCCCTGTGTATAGTGTCATGTCATCTGCAAACAGTGACAGCTTTACTTCTTCTTTTCCGATTTGGATTCCTTTTATTTCTTCTTCTTCTCTGATTGCTGTGGCTAAAACTTCCAAAACTATGTTGAATAATAATTGTGAGAGTGGGCAACCTTGTGTTGTTCCTGATCTTAGAGGAAATGGTCTCAGTTTTTCACCATTGAGGAGGATGATGCCTGTGGGTTTGTCATATATGGCCTTTATTAAGTTGAGGCAAGTTCACTCTATGCGTACTTTCTGGAGGGTTTTTATCATAAATAGGTGTTGAATTTTGTTGAAAGCTTTCTCTGCATCTATTGAGATGATCATATGGTTTTTCTCCTTCAATTTGTTAATATGGTTTATCACATTGATTGATTTGTGTATATTGAAGAATCGTTGCATTCCTGGAACAAACCCCACTTGATCATGGTGTATGATCCTTTTAATGTGCTGTTGGATTCTGTTTGCTAGTATTTTGTTGAGGAGGTTTACATCTATTTTTATCAGTGATATGGGCCTGTAGTTTTCTTTCTTTCTGACATCTTTGTCTGATTTTGGTATCAGAGTGTTGGTGGCCTCATAGAATGAGTTTGGGAGTGTTCCTCCCTCTGCTATGTTTTGGAAGAGTTTGAGAAGGATAGGTGTTAGCTCTTCTCTAAATGTTTGATAGAATTTGCCTGTTAAGCCATCTGGTCCCGGGTTTTGTTTGTTGGAAGATTTTAAATCACTGTTTCAATTTCAGTGCTTGTGATTGGTCTGTTTATATTTTCTATTTCTTCCTGGTTTAGTCTCAGAAGGTTGCGCATTTCTAAGAATTTGTCCATTTCTTCCAGGTTGTCCATTTTATTGGCAAAGAGTTGCTTGTAGTAAACTCTCATGATCCTTTGTATTTCTGCAGTGTCAGTTGTTACATCTCCTTTTTCATTTCTAATTCTATTGATTTGTCTTCTCCCTTTTTATCTTGATGAGTCTGGTTAATGGTTTATCAATTTACTTTATCTTCTCAAAGAACCATCTTTTAGTTTTATTGATCTTTGCTATCATTTCCTTCATTTCTTTTTCATTTATTTCTGATCTGATCTTGATGATTTCTTTCCTCCTGCTAACTTCGGGGATTTTTTGTTCTTTTTGCTCTAATTGCTTTAGGTGTAAGGTTAGGTTTTTTATTTGAGATGTTTCTTGTTTCTTAATATAGGACTTTATTGCTATAAACTTCCCTCTTAGAACTGCTTTTGCTGCATCCCATAGGTTTTGGGTCTTTGTGTTTTCATTGTCATTTGTTTCTAGGTATTTTTTGATTTCCTCTTTGATTTCTTCAGTGATCTCTTGGTTATTAAGTAGTGTATTGTTTAGCCTCAATGTGTTTGTGTTTTTTACAGATTTTTCCTGTAATTGATATCTAGTCTCATAGCATTGTGTTTGGAAAAGGTACTTGATATGATTTCAATTTTCTTAAATATACCAAGGCTTGATTTGTGACCCAATATATGATCTACCCTGGAGAATGTTCCACGAGCACTTGAGAATAATGTGTATTCTGTTGTTTTTAGATGGAATGTCCTATAAATAGCAATTAAGTCCATCTTGTTTAATGTATCATTTAAAGCTTGTGTTTCTTTATTTATTTTCATTTTGGATGATCTGTCTATTGGTGAAAGTGGAGTGTTAAAGTCCCCTACTATGATTATGTTACTGTTGATTTCCCCTGTTATGGCTGTTAGCAGTTGCCTTATGTATTGAGGTGCTCCTCTGTTGGGTGCATAAATATTTACAATTCTTATATCTTCTTCTTGGATTGATCCCTTCATCATTATGTAGTGGCCTTCTTTGTCTCTTGTAATAGTCTATTTTAAAGTCTATTTTGTCTGATACGAGAATTGCTACTCCAACTTTCTTTTGATTTCCATTTGCAAGGAATATCTTTTTCCATCCCCTCACTTTCAGTCTGTATGTGTCCCTAGGTCTGAAGGGGGTCTCTTGTAGACAGCATATAGATGGTATCGTTTTTGTATCCATTCAGCAAGCCTGTGTCTTTTGGTTGGAGCATTTAATCCATTCATGTTTAAGGTAATTATTGATATGTATGTTCCTATGACCCTTTTCTTAATTGTTTTGGGTTTGTTTTTGTAGGTCTTTTTCTTCTCTTGTGTTTCCCACTTAGAGAAGTTCCTTTAGCATTTGTTTGCGGGTGCTGAATTCTCTTAGTTTTTGCTTGTCTGTAAAACTTTTGATTTCTCCGTTGAATCTGAATGAGATCCTTGCTGGGTAGAGTAATATTGTCTGTAGGTTTTTCTCCTTCATCACTTTCAATACGTCCTGCCTCTCCCATCTGGCTTGCAGAGTTTCTGCTCAAAGATCAGCTGTTAACCTTATGGGGTTTCCCTTGTGTGTTATTTGTTTTTCCCTTGATGCTTTTAATATTTTTTCTTTGTATTTAATTTTTGATAGTTTGATTAATATGTGTCTTGGCATGTTTCTCCTTGGATTTATCCTGTATTGGACTCTCTGTGCTTTCTGGACTTGATCAACTATTTCCTTTCCCATATTAGGGAAGTTTCCAACTATAATCTCTTCAAATATTTTCTCAGTCCCTTTCTTTTCCTTTTCTTCTTCTGGGACCCCTATAATTCAAATGTTGTTGCATTTAATGTTAGCCCAGAGGTCTCTGAGACTCTCCTCAATTTTTTTCCTTCTTTTTTCTTTATTCTGCTCTGCAGTAGTTATTTCCACTATTTTATCTTCCAGGTCACTCCTCCGTCTTTCTGCCTGTTATTCTGCTATTGATGCCTTCAAGAGAATTTTTAATTTCATTTATTGTGTTGTTCATCACTATTTGCTCTTTAGTTTTCTAGGTCCTTGTTAAAGATTTCTTGTATTTTCTCTATTCTATTTCCAAGATTTTGGATCATTTTTACTATCATTATTCTGAATTCTTTTTCAGGTAGACTGCCTGTTTCCTCTTCATTTGTTAGGTCCTTGGTGGCTTTTTTCCTTGCTCCTTCATCTGCTGTGTGTTTTTCTGTCTTCTCATTTTGCTTAACTTACTGTGTTTTGGGTCTCCTTTTTGCAGGCTGCAGGTTCATAGTTCCCGTTGTTTTTGATGTCTGTCCCAAGGGCTAAATTTGGTTCATTGGGTTGTGTAGCCTTCCTGGTGGTGGGGACTAGTGCCTGTGTTCTGGTGAATTAGGCTGGATCTTGGCTGTCTGGAGGGTAGGGCCACGTCTGGTGGTGTATTTTGGGGTGGCTGTGGCCTTATTATAATTTTAGGCAGCCTCTCTTCTAATGGATGGGGTTGTGTTCCTGTCTTGCTAGTTGTTTGGCATAGGGTGTCCAGCACTGTAGCTTGCTGGTCATTGAGTGAAGCTGGGTCTTGGCGTTGAGATGGGGATCTCTGGGAGATTTTCGCCATTTGATATTACATGGAGCTGGGAGGTCTCTTGTGGACCAATGTCCTGAAGTTGGCTCTCCCACCTCAGAGGCACCGCCCTGATGCCTGGCTGGAGCACCAAGAGCCTGTCATCCACACAGCTCAGAATAAAAGGGAGAAATAAAAGAAAGAAAGAAAAAAAGATAAAATATAATAAAGCAAAATAAAATAAAGTTATTAAAATAAAAAATACGTATTAATAAAAAAAATTTTTTTAAGTAAAAATAAAAAAAGAGGAGAGATAGAACCCTATGACAAATGGTAAAAGGAAAGCTATGCAGACAAAATTACATACAGAAACATACACATGCACACTCACAGAAAGAGAAAAAGGGAAAGAAAAAAATATATATATCTTTGCTCCCAAAGTCTACCTCCTCAATTTGGGGTGATCCGTTGTCTATTCAGGTATTCCACAGATGCAAGGTACATCAATTGATTGTGGAGAGTTAATCCACTGCTCCTGAGGCTGCTGGGAGAGAGTTCCCTTTCTCTCCTTTGTTCACACAGCTCTGGGGTTCAGCTTTTGATTTGGACCCGCCTTTGTGTGTAGGTCGCCTGAGGGCGTCTGTTCTTTGCTCAGACAGGACGGGGTTAAAGGAGCAGCTGCTTCGGAGGCTCTGGCTCACTCAGACCGCAGAGAGGGAGAGGTACGGATGCGGGGCGAGCCTGAGGCAGCAGAGGCCAGCAGAACATTGCACCAGCCTGAGGCACACCGTGCGTTCTCCTGGGTAAGTTGTCCCTGGATCATGGGACCCTGGCAGCGGCGGGCTGCACAGGCTCCCAGGAGGGGAGGTGTGGATAGTGACCTGTGCTTGCATACAGGCTTCTTGGTGGCAGCAGCAGTGGCCTTAGCGTCTCATGCCTGTCTCTGTGGTCTGAGTTGATAGCTGTGGCTCGCGCCAGTCTCTGGAGCTCCTTTAAGTGGCGCTGTTAATCCCCTCTCCTCGCGCACCAAGAAATAAAGAAGCAAGAAAAAATCTCTTGCCTCTTTGGCAGCTCCAGACATTTTCCCAGACTCCCTCTCATCTAGCCGTGGTGCACTAGCCCCTTCAGGCTGTGTTCACGCCGCCAAACCCAGTCCTCTCCCCTGGATCCGACCTCCGAAGCCCGAGCCTCAGCTCCCAGCCCCGCCTGCCCTGGCGGGTGAGCAGACAAGCTTCTTGGGCTGGTGAGTGCTGGTCGTCACCGATCCTCTGTGTGGGAATCTCTCCACTTTGCCCTCCGCACCCCTGTTGCTGTGCTCTTGTCCGCAGCTCCGAAGCTTCTCCGCTCTGCCACCGACAGTGTCTGCTCGCGAAGGGGCTTCCTAGTGTGTGGAAACCTTTCCTCCTTCACAGCTCCCTCCCACTTGTGCAGGTCTCATCCCTATTCTTTTGTGTGTGTTTTTACTTTTTTCTTTTGCCCTACCCAGGTACATGGGGAGATTCTTGCATTTTGGGAGGTCTGAGGTCTTCTGCCAGTGTTCAGGAGGTGTTCTATAGGAGTTTTTCTATATTTAGATGTATTTCTGATGTATTTTTGGAGAGGAAAGTGATCTCAGCATCTTACTCTTCTGCCATCTTGAAGTTCCTGCCTCTGTTTAGTTTTATTTGGCTTTTTACTCTTTCATTTATTCCAAAATAGTATGATTATAAATAATCCTATTGCTACAATGACATTCTTTGCATACATCACTTCACACTTGCCTGATTGCTTCCATATAGTAAATCTGTAAAACCAGAGTTGTTTAAACAGATGATTCTGCAGAAAATTTTTATCTTTTGTATATATTATACTATTTAAGACAATGCCTATGTGTCTACAATGCCTTTTTAACAGAGTATTTTCAATTATTTTAATTGTAATTTAATTAATCTGAGAGATGAAGATGATATTTTAATACTAATTAATATGACCATAATTTTAAGTCTAGAGATTAGTTGAAATTTTTATTCATATGTCTGTCAACTTTGGTTATCATTTATTTGTCTCTCAAATTTTTACTCATTTATTTGTTAAACTGTACTTTCTTTTTCTGTCAGCTTTTGTGTTTTGTCCTATTCCGGCTTAGAAAAATCTTTCCAAACCCATCAGTATGATTATAAAATTATTCTTCTTAATTTTTTCTATAATTACTTGCATAACTAAGCTCTCTAACTCATAATTCAAGCAAATAATGTACACTTTCTTAGAAAAATATGTATTTCATCCAGATTTTCAAATTTATTAATATATGTGGATTTTGGGTATATATATATATATATATATATATATATATATATATATATATATATATATATATGTTTTTAAATTTCTTCTGGAATATTCAACTATTCTGTTTGTTTCCAGAGTAGTTTAATATTCTAGAAGAAATTCAGAAATTCTCTGAGGAATAAACCATTGATATTTGACCCACTGAGACCTTGGATTGCTTTTCACTACAGCCTATACTGTCATATATAAGTTAGTACTGGAGATGAAAAGCTGCCGAAACAAAAACACCAAAAATAGATGATAGTAACTTAAGGGGCAGAAAGGAGACACTGAAGAAATAGTTATTGGAAGCTGAAAGGATGATAATCCAGGTTATCTAATGGATAGTAGTAAAACATGACTTGCAATAACTTGAAAGGAACTTTCAAGTTACAAACTTTAGCCAGAAGGTAAAATGGTGGGAAAAAGAACTTTGATACCTTGTGGTGACTGATGCTACCTGCAGTTGGTAAGGTATTAAATGAATGAGATGAACTCAGAAAAGAATGGGTCAATTTGCAAGAAGAAATAGAAGAAAGAAGATTCAAACATAGAGGGACTTCAGAGAGTTGAAGAAGTAATTTCTGAATCCCAAATGACAAAAGCTGATAAAAATACAACTTTGACTGGAAGTATCCAATCTAGGATATGGGCTTTACACCCAACCTCAGAATGGATTAAAATTCTTCACCTGTACAAAATAGCTCAAGAAAAGGGAAACAAAGTATGGCTCTTACATCAAAGCCAAAAGAGCTAAGTTGAGAAAGAAACAAAGAAAAAGAAAATACAAGTAGAAAATTCTATATTGAACACATACACACACAGAGTCTAAAATATTTGTCTATAAAAAACTGTTGGCATGACTGTAGGCACATGGAGATAACTGGACTCTGCTGAGAGATTTATGTTGCTAAAAGTACTGCCAACCTGGATTAAAAGATAGTGCAATTGTCTGAGAAGAATTACAACCACAGTTTGGTCAAACAACATTCATGCCACTGGTGAGCTAAAGAATTGCTTAACCCTCAAAGAGGTCATCATCTCTGATGCCCAGTCTAGATGTAGCTTACAGAAACAGGAAAAAAGAAGAAATTCTCTGAGTTAAGAGGAGCCAAAGTCCAGAAAGAATGGGTTGGTGAACTTCATCCAAGGAAGAAATGGACCCAAATAAAGGATAATTCTCTACAGTAGGATAAGCCACTCTGGAAATATCTGCCCAGGATTTAAGACTTAATACAGATCAATGACTGCTATATCACCCTTTATTCTTCTTTATAAATGCTAGGTGTTCTCTCTTCCACAGTCTGTTTTAGTTGTATGGGTTTCAATTAACTTTCCTTTTTAGTTCACCAATTTGTACATCAAGATGATTCACATGTGGAAGTACTACACATCAACACCTATTATTGTGATTACTGTGTACCATCTAGGGATATTGAACTAATTGATTCTAACATTGGATGGAATTTTGTTCTGTCAACTTTGGCAAGTAGGAGAGTATATTTTGTGGGTAGGAGACGGAACCAAATATTTGATTATTAGAATGGTGAATTCTGGTAGCCATGAATGGTGTTAAACAAATATTTTCCATTTTCCTCCTTCTAAGTACCTTCAGAAGTTAAGTGGGGTCCTGTTTTGTTTACTGCAACATGAACGTAATAATACATAGCACTGTGGGTTAAAGTCAGTAAAACCAATATGCATGTCCACATAGCTCTTTTTATTGCTTTGGTGATTGAGAAAACATGTGTTCAGATAAAACTTATACAGCCTGGTTCCCTTTGTGACAACGATATGCAGATGCTTCGTTCCCCTTCCATTGACCCAAACTGGACATGTATCATGAGCAAGAAAATGAGCTCTTCTTTTGCCTTAATCCACTGAGATTTGGGTGTTTGTTTTTTATTGCTACAACATAAATTTCTATTCTAAGTAAGACTGCATACAGTACAAAGCATTTAAAAAAATTATTTTAGTGTCCTCTTAACCTGGGTTTACTTCTATCTATGGGGGTATTCTAAAATTGTACCCAAGTATTCACATTCCTATATATGAATGTCCTAGAACAGTGTCTGTCAAAAATAATATTGATTGCATACAGATTGATTTAAACTGAGAATGAAATCATAATGAACACTTCAGCAAAATCTACCCCTATCTCTAAGACCCTCACTTTGTACACCTTTCTTTCATCTGTGTTTTAGAAAATTTTGCAGACTTGTTTAACGAGACAGAAAAAAAATCTTAATTATTTTACTAAGCATGAGGCAATATATATTAATATTGGTCTTTTTTTAAATATATCACACCATAAATTTTTGTTATGACCCAAATAATATGCTTTGGTAGCCTGCAGTTCAAGTCTACAGAAAAGAATCAAATTTATATATCTTTGTTTACATTGATATTTCTGTCATCCCATTCAAAATGATTCCTGCT
>NW_006793902.1:2720080-2742765 GCF_000442215.2 Lipotes vexillifer
TTCCTGCTGCCTCTCTGCTTTTTATATTATTCTAATTTCCTTTTTACTTTTACTACTTTATTTTTAAAGTAACTTTTAAATTTACCAATACTTTTAGTTAAATTGCTCCCAAGTTTCTTGTTTCAATTAATTCATTAGTATATTTATGTTATTCAAGATGTTGACTTAAAGTTTTCAAGAGATTTAAACATACAGAATATTTCTCACTGAGGGTGGAAAATATAATAACAACAAACTGGGCCGGTGTGACTGATATAATGTGTTATCACCAGTCTAGAGCAAGAAAAACTTGAAAAAGATGGTGTATTTTGCTGTTTTAAAATTTTAAATTATTTTCATATATCTATGAAGTGAACCAGGATGATTCAGCCAACAAAACATATTGCCATATGTTTTAAGTGTCAAGACATATTACCATATGTCTTAAATTTGAATCAGTTGAGCTTATTACGGTCAGGGTGTTTTTAGTTACAAATAACCAAAGCTCGATTCAAACTAGCTTTAGCTGAAAAGATTTATATATTTATTTATATCATTGAAAAGATTCAAGGGTACAAAAATATGTTGACAGGAATCAGTCTCTATCTCTTGCTATGCTTTACTCTGTATAGGCATCATTTTCAAGTAAGCTCTTTAGATATCATGGCAAAAATAGCTACCAGCAAATCTAAGCTTACATTCTAATAGCTCAGCAGACTTTACAGTAAGACAAAGTTCCAGCAACTGCATGGACCGGCCCTCATGGACCCAGCTTGGCTTATGTTCATATTCTAGAACCAGCCACCAGAACCAAGGTGGTCTCCAGAACTTAGTGACCACCTTCATCTAGGTGTTCTCTAGCTGAACTTTGTTCATGACGTCCCTCCTGGAGTGGTTTGGCCTTAATTTCAGTATATTGCCAAAGGAAAACTGGGGTCCTCTACACAAAAAAAACTAGGTGAGAGATTTTGGGAAGGTAAAGATAACCCCTTACTGCAGAAACTTAGAGAATAAGTTAACCACTGCAAATTCACAGAGTTCTTTAATGGTAGAGCAAAGATAAACATGGCCTCTGACCCAAACACTTTCTTCTTTAGGACACAATGGTAAAACTACTTTGTATTTCTTGTATGAATTCCTTATGATTATTGCTGTTGCTATAGATTTTAAATGTTTTTAATCATTCTGTTTTGGTATAAACTGATATATAGATAAAAATATAAATATATATACTTTTTTTTAGTACAAACTTTTTTTTGAAAAATGCTCACATGTCGTGTAGTAAATTTAGGTTGTTTTTATGGTGATAATTGAATATAAATATCATTTAAAACAATATCTGTCAAAATGATTGGTGGATGTTGATGGCACAAAAATAAAGCACGGCTATTAGTGTGTTATAGGTTGTTAATTAAACTGAGGGACTTTGATTAGGTTAGGATAAAAGGTAATACTAACTGTTGTCACAGGAAAGAGAAGTCTCAGGCTACTGTATAAGCATCCTGGCTCCAGCATCAAGAGAGTTACAGGAAATCAGGAACAGTGGACCAAAGAGAAGACCTTGCTTCTTTCATATTAATTAAGAAAAGAAGTTATATAATATGTAAAATGACACCTTCCACATGATCCATTGTTAAATTCCTCACTGCAATTCCAGAGCAAACACATGGCTTAAAACATGAAAACATTTAAATCATCCTTATGCCTTAGGAAAGCTTAGACTTCAAGTTTAAACTCAAGGTCAGTTGAAAGGACATAGTCTACTAAAGTCAAGGGTAATGCTGGAGCTAGAAGAATTAGTGCTTTTAAGGATTAATAAATAAGATTATTTATAAGAAATCCAACTAAACCTAAAAGTTGGCATTTTCTTGAAAACCTTATTCTCTGGGATTAAAAGAGAGAATTTCTAACCAATTTTTAATATTTCACCTATTGTTCAAAGAAAATTTCTTTTTCTCTGTTTCAAAGTTATCAAGAGTGAGTACAAATGTATCTCTCTTATCCATGGCTGTGAAAATCGGTTGTGTGGAATTGACACATTATTTTTCACCTGGAGCAGTATATTCTAATAATCAGTGAGGTACCTAGAAGATAATAAATGACATAGTGACAGCTCACCATACAGTGGACAGTAAATATTGGAGAAACCATGATCCTAGTGTTGGCATTCACTTGGTACTGATAAAGATTTATTGCCAATCAAGAGGATTACTAAGTGCATTTTGTAAACAAGATGCTAGTTGCTGCAGCAGGAAATACAAAATAAATAAATAAAAGCCAGCTTGCCCTGTTCTTTCATGCCCTGTCTAATCTGGTAGACAAGATAAGCTAAACTCCACATGGTAAGGACTCTCAAAGCAACATTCCAACTAGCAAAGAAAGAAAAGAGTGTGGCCTTACTGGAGTCAGATATTGGTAATGAGGAGCTCCTTGGGGGGAAAAGCTGAATTATTTCATTTTTCTTTTTCTTTGTTTTGTTTTTAGTGGAAACATAGGTCATGTATTAATTGAGTAGAAGAAGGAAGGGAGATTTAGTTTTTGCAGTTGTTATCACCATGAAACAGTGCTCTCTCGTCTCTTTTTTTTTTTTCCCTGTGGTACGCGGGCCTCTCACTGCTGTGGTCTCTCCCGTCGTGGAGCACAGGCTCCGCGACCATGGCTCACGGGCCCAGCCGCTCCGCGGCATGTGGGATCTTCCCGGACCAGGGCACGAACCTGTGTCTCCTGCATCGGCAGGCAGACTCGCTACCACTGCGCCACCAGGGAAACCCTTCTCTCCTGTTTTGTTTTTCACTACTTCAGCTCCCCTAAACTCAATCTTGTAGCTAATCTAACTTCACTGTCCCTGTACAGAGAAAGAAAATTTTAAAAATTTACTGGGGCACCACTGCTTCTATCTCTTTTTATGGTAAATTTCCCACAGTCAACATGCACAGTATCCATGAAGGGAGGATAGCATTTTGACTTGTGCCCAGAGTTAATCAAGCTGCACATTTCCAGTCTCCCTAAATGGTGGAAATATTTTTTCCAAACTGAAGTTTAGTGGTTTGGGAATCAAGACCCATAGTCCTTTCTGTGTGATCTTGAGAAACATAGTTCCTTTGTCATGTTTGGTTTTCTCAATTTTTAATTTAAAAAAATTGTCAAAGATTAACTTTAAGGGTTTTTTTTTTTCCCCCATTTGTTGTCATTCATCTATTTATTCAGTGAATGCTTATTGATTACCGGGTAAGGGCTATAAACAGTGATCCGGGTTCTGGGGTTACAAAACTAGCAAGGGTCTGAATGGCCATGCTTATGCTATTCAGAGCCTTGTGTCAATAAAATAAATAAATAAATATCATTTTTAGTTCTGTAATGAGAAGAAATGGCCTAACAAGTGCTTAAACTAGGGGGATACTTTCTCTAGGTTATTCAGAGAAGGTCTATCTGAGGAAGTATCTTTTGGGTTGAAACCCGAATAAAAATAAAGGATTCAGCTGTGCATTAGAATATTATTTGAGCAGTTTCATGTTTCATCTGCAAACATTCAAATTTTATTTCCCAAGCCCCTGACCCTTTTATCCAGATGGTGTCACTCAACTATCTGAGAACAGATAGTTTTTCTCCTTGCAGTTTTTCCATTATTATTCTTCACACACAGGGTTATGATTGCAACTCATTGTCTGTTGGACAGACTTCATACTACAGAGAGAACAATAAAATTATGACTTGGTGACAGATCTATTTTATTGCCAAGGTATGTTGTAGCTCTCCATTAATTTCATTGTTTCTCTTCTTTCTGTCTGTCATGTTACAGACAGGTGCTTTCAATGACAAGCAGACACAATGAAAAGATGCCAACTTAAAAACAAAAACAAAACAGCTTCTCAAAGATCTTTCAGATCCTGGCAGTTTAAATTTCAAAAATTTTTAAAGAACTGCCACTCGTTATGAAATTAAGGATGGGGGAATATTAATAATGATTTCTCTTGTTTGTGAAATCTTCTAAAATCTGTCCCTCCAGTCATTTTTCTTACAGCATACAACCTAATAACCAGACAGACTGTGTCGATAACCATACATCTCTGAATGAATAAATGAGAAAACTGTGCATGAAGAAAAACAAACGTAGTTTTTGTTTGTGATATATGCACAGAACATTTGAAGGACACAGGATCAAATAATTACATTGTGTTGGTGATTAAATAGCTCTAACAAAACAGATTTTTGGTTCCTACACAGTATGCATTATACCTTATAATGAGCAACCTGATATGCTTTTGGAAATCCTAACCCAGAAGGAAAACAGAAAAGCTCAAACTAAATTAAAATTTAAAAAAGGAATAATTAGGAGAAGCAAAATGGAATGAGAGAAGTTACACACAGGAAAAAGGTGAAAGAAAAGGCACATTTGAAAATCTATTATCTGAAGCATCTAAAAGAGCAATAAAATAATTAAAATCAAGAATGAAAGGGAATATGGGCTATTTGAAGTCTGCACAATCAAAATGGGAACTAAGGGTCAGTGAATGTATATGCACAATGCTGACTGAAACTCATATTAATAAATACTTACTATGTGCCAAATAAGATGCTAAGAACATCCAAACGCCTATTTTTTTAATCCTTACAAATCTTTCAAATATGAATTACGACTGTGTCTCAGAGAATTTAGGTGACTTTCTCAAGTACTCATAGGTGGTAAAAGGTAAAAGAAAATTTTGAGAGCGTGTTCTTTATCTCTAGAGATCAGGCTTTTTCCTGTTATACACTGTTGTCTTTCAGTGAAAAATCCCTCATGTCTAAGACATGTCCAGGACAACCCAACCCCATTTAATCCTTTCACCATTTTAGAGTCAGTCAATTACTAATTTTCTTGTGCCAGACCTAGTGGCCTCCAGGAAAGCAATTAAGAATTTGGCTATAAAGTTAGTAACCCTCCTAGAGCTCATATCTAGTAGATTTACCTAGAGGTCCTATCACACTTCAAGATCCTTTGGATAACTTCAGAGGGGTGGTAAGGTGAGGGTGGGGGAATAACTTAAGCTAATGTAATATATTATCTGAACAAATTATTCACTGAGAAACCAATCAGGGTTTAAAGTTATATAGAATCTGATTTATAAAATTATTTTAAAGACTTATGCTAAATATATATGGTAGAAAAAAAAATGAGTTTAAATGATGACATGAGTTTAGGTTCTCTTAAACCCTTAAATCCTTCCTAGGATAAGAATAAGTTATTTGGAGAGAAGTGCACTTAAATATTTTTTAAAAGTCTTTGCAGTAGAGAAAACGAATGGTGTTGAGTTTTCACTTAAATATGCAACAGTCTGGAGATCTGATTAAATATAAAAGAAACACTCTAATAAACAATTACTCAAAACCCACACCTAACATTATATTCAATGGTGAAAATCTGAAAGTTTCTCCTTTAAGATCAAGAACAAGACAAGGATGCCCACTGTTGCCACTTCTATTTAACAGTGTTGGAAGTCCCAGGCACAGCAATCAGACAAGAAAAAATAAATAAAAGCTATCTGAATTGGAAGGGAAGAAATAAAACGGTAACTATCTGCAGATGACAGGATACTATATGTAGAAAACCCTAAAGACTCTACCAAAAAATCTATTAGAACTAATAAATAACTTCAGTGAGTTTGCAGGATACAATATTAATTTACAGTAATCTATATGCCTTTCTATACAGTAAAGAGAAATCAAGAAAAGAATTCCATTTACAATCATGTAAAAAAGAATAAAATACCTAAAAATAAATTTAACCAAGTAGGTGAAAGACATGTACTCTAGAAACCATAAGACATTGATGAAGGAAATTGAAGACAAAACAAAAAAATAGAAAGATATCCTATGTTTGTGGATTGGAAGAATTACTATTGTTAAAATGACCAAACTACCTAAAGCAATCTACAGATTTAATGTGACCCCTATCAAAATGCCCATGACATTTTCCATAGGATTAGAAAAAATAATCCTAAAATTTGAATGGAACCACAGAAGACCCCAAATAACCAAAGCAGAGAAAAAAGAATAAAGCTGGAGGCATCACACTCCATGACTTCAGCCTATACTACAAAGCTACAATAATCAAAACAGTATGGTACTGGCAAAAAACATATACACAGAACAATGGAACAGAATAGACAGCTCAGAAATGAATCCACACTTATGTGATCAATAAACCTATGACAAAGGAGGAAAGTATATACAGTGGGAAAAAGACAATCTCTTCAAAAAGTGATGTTGGGGAAACAGGACAACCACATGTAATAAAATAAAACTAGAATGTTTTCTCACACCATAGACAAAAAATAATCTCAAAGTAGATTAAAGTCCTAAATTGTAAGATTTGAAACCATAAAACTCCTAGAAGAAAATAGAGGCAGTACAATCTTTGACATTGGTCTTAGCAGTATTTTTTTGGCTATGTCTCCTCAGACAAGGGAAACAAAAACAAAAGTAACCAAATGGAACCTAATCAAACTTAAAAGCTTTTGCACCATGAAGGAAACCATCAACAACACGAAAAGGCAACCTACCAAATAAGAGAAGATATTTTCAAACAGATGTCCCATCAGCGGTTAATATGCAAAATATGTAAAGAACTCATTGAACTTAATATTAAAAATAAACAAACAAGCAAAAAACAAGCAACCCAATTAAAAAATGGGCAGAGATCCTGAATAGGCATTTTCCAAAGAAGACATACTGATGGCCAACAGGCAACAGGAAAATGCAAATCAAAACCACAATGAAATACCAATTCACAACTGTCAGAAGGGCTATCATTAAAAAGACAAGAAATACAAGTGTTGGCCAGGGTGTGGGAAAAAAGGAGCCCTCCTGCACTGTTGATGGAGATGTAAATTGGTACAGCCACTATGGAAAACAGTATGGAGTTTCCTCAAAAATTAAAAATAGAACTACCATATGATCCAGCAATTCCACTCCTGGGTATTTATCCAAAGAAGACAAAAACACTGATTCAAAAAGACATATGTACTCCAATGGTAATAGCAGCATTGTTTAATAGCTGAGATATGGAAGCAACTTAAATGTCCACCAACAGTTGAATGGATAGAGAATACATGGAATATATATATATATTTATATATATATATATATAAATATATATATATATAAAATTGGATATTGGAATATATAAATATACTCCATATTATTATGGAATATATATATTATGGAATATTAGCCACAGAAAGAATAAAATTTTGCCATTTGTGACAACATAGAGTGGACCTGGAGGGTATAATGTTTAGTGAAATAAGTTAGAGAAAAACAAATACTGCATGTTTTCATTTATACGTGGAATCTAAAAAGTAAAACAAATAAATGAATATAACAAAACAGAAAGACTTACAGATGTAGAGAACAAACTAGTGATTATCAGAGGAGAGAGAGCTGGGGGGGAAGGACAAGACAGTTGAACGGGATTAAGAGGTACATACTACTAGATATAAAATATATAAATTACAAGGATGTAATGTATAGCACAGGGATAATAGTTAATATTTTATAACAACTTTGTATGAATTATAACTTATAAAAATATCAAATTGCTACATTGTACGCCTGAAACTAAAATAATGTTGTAAGTCACCTATACTTCAATAAAATATTTTAAATAGTTATTTAGATCTAGCCTGTGTTTGTATGAATGTGTGTGTGTATGGCAGTGACAAGTACTTGTAATTAGGCTTATGAATAAGCACAGAATCCTTATTTAATTATTGTTTACTTAAAAAGAATCATCTTTTTCTTTAAATTTCTTTAAATTCAACTCTCATTTTTTAAAGCACAAATAAATCTGCTTTCATTTACACTTTTATTTATAATATATTCCATTTAAATATTCTCACATGGAAGAAGTCTTTTGAGAAAGAAAATGTGGCAGTATCTAAAGACCTTTTGTAGATCAGAATGTGTCCTTGCTAATGATATGTGATAAATGATAATATCTAATAATTGCACATTAAAGCATAACACTTTAAGGCATGATAGGACTGAAAATAAACTCTTCACAACATCATAGTATTTCCTGGTAATTATTTGGTAAATAATTAGGCCAAATACTTGGCAGGAGCAATAAAAGAAGATTAATCATTCATTTGGGTTACATAATCTTGCCATATAGTTTTACAGGCTTATTACATAATCCAATGAAACAGTGAATTGATCCATCCTTCAATTTTCCAGGGAACCTCATCTTTATTTCCTTATTCAGCTTTCTAATAAAGGAATGATTTTTTTTTTTAATAGAGCTCCTGGGGTAAATACATTACGTTCTAGGTATTAGAGAATTTTAAAAATCTACATATTCTCATCCTACCAGAACAAACTGAGTTTCTTGCTCATTTATGAACTCACTTGCAAGGTGAACCTCTGATTGGGGTAATGGAGGACAATGACTGGAAAAATACTGAGGTTTGTGGGAACCCTGGCCAGGGACTGATGGACCCACACTTAGGTCTACATTGAATTTTTGCACTAGTCAAAGTGAAGTTTCTGCCTCACAGGGCTATAAGCACACTGTTAATTTTACTGCAAACTGTAAATGGTGGCCAAATGGTGTGTTAAAAAAAGGAAATGTTATGGAAAACAGAAAGAGGTCTTTGGGATACATTTCACTTTAGCTTTATAACAAAATTCTGAATTATATATATACATATATATATATATATATATTTATTTATTTATTTATTTATTTATTTATTTATTTATTTATTTATTTATTTATTTATTTATTTATTTATTTATTTATTTATTTATTCTTCTAGAGCTGAGTGGTTAAACCTGGCTACAAATCTGATTGTCTAATTACCTTTGCAAACATCTCCAGTTGCATGAAGAATAACAATTCCTGCTGGATAAAAGGCGAGAATGTAAATTTTAACTCGCCATCTCTGTATTGCCTGAGAAGGGGGGGTGGAGTTATAAACTTTTGTGGGCTGATACATTATAATTATTTGTGAAATTTCTGCATATTTTTTTCTCTTCTACCTGGGAAATACGTGTTCTTCAAACTCAGAATGGTGGCAGATACTTCTCCCAATACTCTTCTCACTTTGTCTCAGATTGTGAGGAGGATAACAATATCCTACAGACCTTGGATGTAGAAGACAATTTATCAATACTTGCTCAGAAATGCACTTAGACATAAAACCTTGTATAATCATAGAAAACAAACTTGTGATTACCAAAGGGGAGAGGGAGTGGGGGAGGGACAAATTAGGGGTATGAAGTTAACAGATACAAACGACTACGCATAAAATAGATAAGCAACAACGATTTAGCACAGAGAATTACACCCAATATCTTGTAATAACCTATAATCGAATATAATCAGCAAAAATACTGAATCACTGTGTTGTACAGCTGAAAGTAACACAATATTGTAAATCAACTATTCTTCAGTTAAAAAAAACTTGTAAGATCATTAAACATTTTTAGTCTTAGAGAGAATGTATGTCAAGCTAGTATCAGAAATCTTAGTACTGAATACATGCTGATTTGTTTTACTTAGTACTGAATACATGCTAGTTTGCAAAATACATGTAATTTGCTTTCAATTACACATTAAACCCCTTAAATACAGACATTTCTTTAGTTTTGTGTGACCAGTATTTAGTGCATTATTTCAAGACCTAATATTACTAGAATATAAAGTCTAGGAAAGAAGGATTTTTTTTTTTCCATTTTGTTAAGTTTTTATTCCCAATACCTAGAATAGAGACATGTTAGGTATATAATAAATATTTTGTAACTCAACGAATAATAAAAACTGCTACTATATATTGAACACTTACTATGTGCCTAAATAGTCTAAATATTTTACATAATAGTGTTTATTATGGTGTAAGAACAGCTATCCAATGCAGTAAGAAACTAATGCTTGGAGAAGGTAAATAGCTTGTCCAAAGTCACATGGTTTGGAAATTCCAAAGCCAGATTTTAGCCCTAGTTCTGTTTGACTATGAACCCAGTGATCTTAAACAATATGATACTGCCTCAACTATTCTATGTGCTTAATAATTTATTCCCCCATTACACACCCACACTCAGCATTGTGAATAAGATGCAAATAATTGTTTATAAAATTGCATTTATGTTATACACTGGTATATTTTTATTAAAAGATTTGAGATTTTGTAGATTATCCCAGAACAGTGCTTTTCAATAGAGTAGGTATTTTAAAAACATATTTGCTCAATAAATGAATATAAAGAAAATAATTAAATGCTTAAAATGTTTGTGTCATTTTCATGGCAGCCTTGTTCCTCTCTAGCATTGCTTGTCAGTTCCCTTCTTTCAGTGGTTAGTTTTACCAATCTGGGTACATATAGCTGCAAGGAACATAGTGGCCAAATAAAATGACTTAATTAATGAAAAAATAGGCTTCATGTAAGCACTCAAACATATATTCAAATATTTGCAATCTTTTTTATCTCTGCCATTATCAATGTATTAGCAAGTGTTGTTGTTTATAAGTTTGTTATTGCTTGATTAGAATATGACTGAGGAAGCTCCATCCATCATTAAACTTACTGAACCATGTTGAGTATAAAATGAAGAAGACTGATTTTTTTCTGATTTTTTAATATCTATGTTTAAAATCCATCACAGAAGTTTGTATTTACCACTGGATGCCAAAGATTCACATTTACATCAATTGACTAAAAGTGGACTGCATAAGTACTCTAAGCCATATACTAGCTAAGAGGGTTGAAATCACTATTCAAGACCAACTACTGTTTATCTTCCACTGCTGGTGAAAGAGATTATTTTCCCTGAGCTTTTTATCCTGCCAGAACAAAAGTAGGGTAGAAAGGATGAATGGCTTTTGGTAGTTAGTCATCACTGTCTATTTCATTCAAAGTCAACTTGCCAGTTACATTCCCATCATTTTTTTAACAAAAGAGTTGCATTTGTTGTGTTAAGCTCATTCAGGTAGGATGGGGAAGCCCACTTTCAATTCCTTTCAAGAAATCATATCTTATAGGAGAGTACAGGATAAAACTATGTTTGTCACACTACATTTTACTCATTATCTGCCTTTAACATAATTTGTAGAAACTATTAAAAACAAGTTAAGTTGTAGATAAGGCATCTAGACTGAATGAAATCACCAAATATATCTTCTTAAGGAAAATAGACACCCACTACTTTGAATGCACTAGATGCTTTTTCTATAACACTATTCTTTTTTTTTTTTTTTTTTTTTGGTAACCACTGGAACTGTATAGAAGGAATAGATTTTCTAAAAATATGCATTTTTCTGTTATAATAATACAGTGTTTGGATCTCAGGACTGCCTATATACTTGAATGACTGTACACAGAATCTTGAGCTTATCCAAAGGTGATGCAGACATTCCCAGACTTTGAGAGACTATGGAACTGCGGGCCCAGCCACTCCGCGGCATGTGGGATCCTCCCGAAACGGGGCACGAACCCGCGTCTCCTGCATCGGCAGGCGGACTCTCAAGCACTGCGCCACCAGGGAAGCCCTATAACACTATTCTTAATCCACAAGGTACTTGACAAGGAAAGTATTATTATCTAAAATTTCTACTTGGGAAGCTTTAGAAAGGTTAGCTAAGTAAAGATCACTTAACTGGTTAGTGTTCATCAGTTACTCCATTTCCTTTCCAACTGAATCTAAAGCCCATCCTTCCTCTATTCTTCAACTCAACCTGCACAGGGAACAAAAATCACTCACATTGTTAGCCACCATGGACAACTACACTGAAGTCTCGTTCATTAGCAAACTTTCTAATTGTACCTGCTTCTGAAATATTTATGACAGAAATTGGCTTATCCATGGTGCAGTTGAAGACTCCAAAGTATTCCCAACTTGTGCCAAGGACAGGAGTAGAGTAGTATGGAAGGGTGTGGAAAATTAATCATTTTCATCAGCACAACAGTGAGGTGACTTAAGTGTTGGCTACACAAAACAATTGTATTTCCACAGCCAGAGTCCTTGGCAGCATTATTCCAAACACAGTTTCTTGTCACAGCACTTTCTCAAGAGTGTTCAAATGCATTTACTTTTGCCTTAGGCTTATATGCAATCTTTCTGCTAGCTTGTTCTTCACTCACCTTTGTTTTCTCTGAGGGAGACAAGGAAAGATTATTCAAGAGGCTGGACTCAAGCTAAGTTGGGCAAAATCTATTGGGTATATGGTGAAGAAATGATTCATCAGACCATTTTCTTTAATCAAAAAGATCATATCACACCTGCATTCTCATTTTGTAATACTATTAAACAGTGTTTGGGATTTTCTCTGATTTAGGCCACACCTTTGCTGATTCACTATTATGAATCTCTTCAACTGAAAATATATAGAAGGAAATGAGGGACAATAAATGCACATATAAACAAGGTGAGATTAATCATTCCCACACAGGAAAGCGTTTTAGAATTCTTCTTATCTGACTTGCACTTTTCTGAATTCCCCTTGGCTCAGAGGAAGAAAAAAATGGGTTAATGGACAAAACTCATCTTTGAAACTGACCCAAAAAGTGCCACTCTTTCTTTCTTTTTTTCTTTCATCTTTATTTTTTTTAACAGAGATTACTTTGGAAAGGTATACTGATGACTAAATGTGATGTTTAAAGTGTTATCACGTTCTCCCTGCCATAAAGGCTGTTGTATTAATGACAATGTGCAGCTTCAAAATAAAGTACAAATTCTTGAAAAAGACACACACAAAGACACAAAAATCTCTTGGTGATCTGGATTCAGCTTCATATACTTTCAAGGTAGTCACCATGTGTTTTCACCAGTCCAAACTAATCCCCTGGGAAAGAAGCAGCATTTGTACAGTCCCAAGCTTCTGTATGTACCCTTCCCCATCAGCCCCTTTCTATAGCTAACTCTATTTCACATGAAGACTCTGCTCAAAGATAATTCCAGCCAGAAAGTCTTCCTCAATGCCCTTCAGTGAGGAGTGGACATACCATGGTTGTATTTCTGTAATACTCAAATATGGTGTTATCTTCTGTTACTGTGGGTATTTTTTTTTTTTTTTTTTTATTTTTTTTTTGGCGGTACGCGGGCCTCTCACTGTTGTGGCCTCTTCCGTTGCGGAACACAGGCTCCGGACGCGCAGTTTTTTTTTTTTTTTTTACTATTTGTGTGTTTATCTTCCTTAGATTCCTAATTACCTTGAAGATAAAATTATTTATTGCTTTTTGTGTGCACTCATAGTTTGAGTCTAGAAAGTTGCATGGCCCAAATTTTGCCTGAATAAATAAAAGGTCAAACAGATTCTTGCATTTCCTAACACAAGAGAAGCAACTGGAGGAGGAAATGCTTATTCCCAACAATATACATTTTTCTGTTCTTCCTGTAATGAAGACCCTCTAGAATTTGGTGGGGCCATTAGACTAAGGTCAAGCAACAGAACTTCCAGGCTGACCTATAAAACCTCTAGCATAATTCTTCTCTTCTCTCTATGCTTATCAGCCAGCTGGAGGCAAATGATCCAGTCAGAAGATGGCAGACCAACATGACTGAAGGATCCTGGCTCTCTGAATGAGTCAGTGGAAGGAGTGTGGATCCCTAAGTGACCTAATGGAAGAAGCCTGGGTTTCTTTTTTTTTTTCTTTATTGGAGTATAATTGCTTTACAATGGTGTGTTAGTTTCTGCTGTATACCAAAGTGAATCAGCTATACATATACATATATCTCCATATCTCCTTCTTCTTGTGTCTCCCTCCCACCCTCCCTATCCCACCCCTCTGGTGGTCACAAAGGACTGTGCTCATCTCTCTGTGCCATGCGGCTGCTTCCCACTAGCTATCTATTTTACATTTGGTAGTGTATATATGTCCCTGCCACTCTCTCACTTTGTCCCAGCTTACCCTCCCCCCTCTGAAGCCTGGATTTCTTAATGAACCAATAGAATAGATCCCCACTGAGTTGAGCCATGATATGATAAAAACAAATGCTCATTGTATAAAGTATTAAAACTTGAGGGTTGTTTCAGAAATTAGACTAGCGTAATAAATTAAAAGATTTTGGGGACACTGCAACAAGATAGACAAGTGAATTTTTTATCAAACAGAAAATAATATTTTTTGCATTTCAACTTTATCTATGACATTTTCCTTGATCATTTATTCTCACTTTAAATTTTTATCTCAGGCTTATTTGTTACACTAATGACCTGTATGTGAAAAGTCTGATATATTGAACGAAACCAGGAAATCTGTTCAGCACAGATCCAATATTCTGTTTTAACAATATTTGGCCTCACATATACTTTCAAGTGGGCCAGGGAAGCAGAAAAGGGGGCTTGTAGATCATTATTTAATGACAGTGTCAGATTTTTTTCTACCCTGGGGTAGAGGATTCATTAGATCAAAAGAAGATGACCAAATATTATCTTCTTCTTCATACCTGTAAACTATCCACTTGCAGTACTGTACCAGAGTCACATTGCTTTTCAATAGGTTATTATTCACCTAGTTTTCTGTTTACATGTGCTTCACGTGGCTTTCTTCCAATATGCAGGATGTGGGGCTATAGACAAATCTACTTTCTAAACTCTCAGCAACCTAATTGTGTAAGTTTCCTTCAGATATCTCTTTTCCCTTCCTTAAAGGCACACATGTTCACTTAGCTTAAAAAAAATCTGAATTCAAGGGTTGGACTGGGTGTTTGGGGTTGGTAGATGCAAACTATTATATTTAGAATGGATAAATAGCGAGATCCTACTGCATAGCACAGGGAACTGTATTGAATATCTTGTGATAAACCATAAAGGAAAAGAACATAAAATAAAGAATGTATGTGTGTGTATAACTGCGTCACTTTGCTGTACAGCAGAGATTGGCACAGCATTGTAAATCAACTATATTTCAATAAAATTTTTTTAAAAAACCTGGGTTCAGTTCCTTCATTTACAAAAAAGACCTGGTTGATTATTAGTAGCTTAAACCCCTCTATACAGTTTTCTCCTCATCTTGGAATAGTAGGATATATCCCTCTATAAAAGGAGGTCCCCCCTCAAACACCTCATTAGCCACTCACCTCATCTTTCTCACAATGGGTGAAGATGCTACTGTTAGGACTGTGTCACTGAAACAAACAGCATGAAGGTAATAAACACTGAGGATGACTGTATTGGCCAGTAACATTTCAGCACCATATGTGAGTGGGAAGGGATTTGGGTGGGTCACCCAATCAACCCAGTGCCCTACAAATACTGTCAACAGAGGCTTGCTTACTCAATCTACACACAGCACTGACCTATTTCAGACTAGAATACAGGCTCTTCTAGAAATAGATTTTAAGAAGCTACTTGGCTAAAGCAGTCTGTATCCAAAGTAGGCAGTAAAATCTGTTTTAAAAGTCCAGATTGCTAAAAGCAGAACTAGTTGCTAAGGGAAACGACAAGGCATATTTAAATAGATTATATATGATAGATAGATGGTAGATGATAGATACATAGGAGAGACAGAGAGAGAGAAAGAAGGAAGGAAGGAAAGAAGGATGAAAGGAAGGAGGGAAGGAAGGAAGGAAGGAGGGAAGGAAGAGAAAGATGATGGGGGGAGAATCTCTGTGTTTAAATGAAGTACATCGTTAGACAATTTTGAGTTGCTTAATCTAAACTCTTAGAGTTGACTTTGACCTTATTTTCTTCACAGATCAATTCTAATCTACCCAAAACCCTGAGAACCTTGCCTTTAGAATATTTCCACATATAGCCACTTACCACCTCTACCATTTTACCCTCGTCTAATCCTCCACTCTAGTTTCCCTCCATTGTAACAATAATCCCTAACTGGTAGATTTACCTCCACCCTAGACCCGTGCATTCTATTTCAATTTAGCAGCCAGAGTGCTCTTGTTAAAATGTAGGTTAAATCACATAATTCTTCTGTGTAAAACTCTCCAAGGACCCCCTCTATTTGTTTCCTATTGCTACTGTAACAACTCAAAGCAATACAAATTTATCTTAATTTCTGTATGTCAGAAGTCTGACATGAGTTCTAAAGAGGTTAAAATCAACATTTCAGCTGCATTCCTTCTGGAGGCTCCAGGGAGAATCATTTTCCTTGCCTTTGCCAGTTTGTAGAGGTTGCCTTCATTCCTTGGTTTATGTTCCCTTCTTTCATCTTCAAAACACATCATCTAACACCTGCTTCCTTAGTCAAATCTCCTTACTGACTGACTCTCTTGTCCACTTATAATAGCCCTTGTAATTATACTAGGCCCACCTGGATAACCCAGGATAATTTCCCCATCTCCAGACCCTTAACTTAATCACATCTGCACATTTCTTTTTGTTATATAAGGTAACATATTCACAGCTTCCGGCAATTGGCTGTGGAAATCTTTGCGGGCCATTATTCTCTTTATGGTATTTTCCTATCTCAGTCAGATTAAAAACTTGAAATCCTTACTGTAATTCAATGGATTTGAGCCTAAAATAGTCCTGGCCTATATATGACTTGAAATATGGCAGAGGTGACATTCTAAAATGAAAAAAGGATAAGCTACTCAATGCATGGTGCTAAACAAAATATGAAATTAGTGCCTATCTCATGTCAGACAAAACTGTCAATTTCAGATGTTATTAATATTCTCTTAATAATCTTAGGAGAGGGAAGTTTAAAAAAAAGGACACAACAAGTAATAACTACAATATGAAAAAAGGATAAATACAACCATTTTAACTTAAAAAGTTATGTTTCTTAAAAAGCACATAAAAAAATGAAGACAAACCACAAGTTAGGAAAAGATATTTGCAACCCATATATCTGATAATTAGTATCTAGAATAAATAGAAATATCCCTATAAATCAATAGGAAAAATGGACAAAAGACATGAACACACATTTCAGAGGAAAAAACTTCTACATGGAGGCATTCACCATAGATTCATAGATTCCAGGTGTATGTACCATAAACTATTCCATACAGAGACAGTACATCCTGTTAAAATAATTCCATAGGTAAGGACTCTCATGGCAAATATTGTTGGTGTGTTTTCCAGGAGGTCTGTCATTATTATCTGTACTAATAACACATTCTTTCTTTCCATGAGTAGAAGGACCATGGATCACAAAACTGTTTTAAACTATTTCCTTCCCAGTCCACCCTCTGACTTTGGTCAAATTTCTACTTTCCACGTATGTGTCACATGAATTTCCATTGTTCAACAATATATTACACAAAAGACAGAAGTCCCCTAACACCATAACAATGACCAGAATTTGAACCATTCAAATGAGATTAGAGATTTATTTTTTATAAAGTATTAAGTAGAATCATATTGTTTCACAGTTTTTTTTATTATTCTATTACTAGATCAGTCAGGTTTTTTCCCCTCTATTATCCAAATATACCTGAATTATTTATACTTGAATCTTTTTATATGTGCTGATGGAGACATCTTTCTGTGTCATTTTTCTAAGGCCAAACTCACTTCTTATTTTGTCCCTCTGGTTTCCATAGGTATTATATTAATAATATAATATATTATATAATATATATTATAATATATTATATATGACATAATAAAATATATTATATTGAGAGATTGAGATCAGACTCTATCTTTTCTAACCTGATGGTATAAATATACTAGCCCTTTGTTGCACTACATAATTGTGATGGAGAGATTAAAGTAATGTTTGTTACACCATATATCAATTAAAATGACAGTAAAACTCTATTTCTTCCAAACAGGAAAGGCTTTCCCTATGGGTCACACATTCTGAGTTACTGGATCATGATTAGATAATCTTTTGCATATGAAATTCTGTATTCAATACTAAATGTTTTACAAACACCAGCTTCCAGATCTTACAGCACAAAGTTTTTGCCCCCCAGAACAATGACAAGGTGTTGCTTTCTTTCCCCCTGTGAAATTTCAAGCAGTTACACCACAAGGAAAGCAATTTCCCTTTTAATCTGTAGCACCAGGACATTAGAGAATAATGACAAAGCCACACTGCTTAGTGATACTGCCACACTAGGCTTCACATTATGCTCCCTCCCAGGCACCCTATAGCCTTGATCTTTAACACTGTAGGTGGCTACCGATCTATAAAGACATTTTATCCCACAGTGATTAGAATATCTAATAGTCTTCCCTCTATGGGATTACAAGCTTTCTCTCAGGTCATTGATGGGTATGATTTCATTAGTCATTATTTGATTAGCCCTTTCTCTTTTAGGCTGCAAATTGCAACTGAATGATAACTGAAGTCATCTACATACCAGCTGAGCAATCACATTTTTTCCTCCAAAGTATCCAGAGAAAGTATTTATGCACAGTTTAGAAGCCAGTAGGACCCCAGTTTCCTTTGTCCAGAAAGAACAGGTCTGAATGTTCCTCCCAGCATCAACTTTTTTTCAATGCTTGATTTGAGAGGTATAATTAAGAGTATTATTGTCTTAGAGAATAGACTTGTGGTTGCCACAAGGGAGGGGGTGGGGGAGGGATGGACTGGGAGTTTGGGATTAGCAGATGCAAACTATTATATATAGGATAGATAAACAACAAGGTCCTACTGTAGAGCACAGGGAACTATATTCAATATCCTGTGATAAACCATAATGGAAAGGAATATGAAAAAGAATGTATACATATGTATAACTGAATCAGTTTGCTGTACAGCAGAAATGAACACAACATTGTAAATCAACTATACTTCAATAAAATAAAAAGAGGTATGATTTTTAAAAAGAGGTATACCTTTTTTTAAAAAGAGGTATGATTGTCTTACTCTGTGGTGCCCTCCTGGACCTAGTATGACTGTATTCCTCACTGGGATCATGGCCCGTTTATGAGTATTCTTTCTATTTACTATGATCTCTTCCACTTTCGATCTATTTTGGGTTTGGAACCAAACCACCCTCCAGACAGACAATAACAGCAGAGATGCTAAAACTTCTCAGCTCCATCCCTAGGCTTATGTTCTAGAATTTTACAAAGCTGAGTGGGCTGCCTGTGACAGAGCCTTCAGTAAATCCTGTAATAATTATTTTTGCTCAGAGTCCCATTTCAATTAAAGCTTCTTTTTGGAGATTATGAAGAGGAGCCAATAGGATTCTTCAGTTGGAAATATGATTTTTACCAAAACTCAAATAGCTGTCTCCATCTCTGAGTTTCTTGCTTATGAGCAGGTTCTGTGAGAGATTTTTAACTTATTTTTTACAGTGATGAAGAATGTATTTGGATTGTTCCAGCTCCTGTAAATCTCAGGAATTTTGTAAACTGGCTAAATTTTGTAAACATTTAGCCAGATGTATCAACTACTCTCCATTAGCTATATTGATACAAATAATCCTTAAGTCCCTCAGAAAAGACAATGATCATGACTGCATCAATGTGGAGCATGAACTTGCACTTAATGAGTAGCAAGTTCAAGTCCAACTCACTAGATAAGGCAATTTCCTTGACAACTGAAAATAGCACTGTGGCAAAACAGTGTATGTCTACTATGTCCATAAGAATGTAAACTATGACTGGCTGGACTCCAAAATTCAAATTGAAAAGAAGGCATCCGTTAGCCTACTGGTCCTCCTTACTCTGCTGTACTCTGTGTATTCTCTAGCATATCAGATGTAGCTAAAACATTTGGAGGAACCACCCAGTTTAATTCTTGATCATCCCTTATTGACTCCATGAACCATCTGCCTTATGCCTTATGGCTAGACAGGACTATTAAATAAGGGGTTAGTGGGATTCAAAACTCCTGACTCAACAATTTTCCTAGCCAGAATAATGACCTAATCACTTCCCAAGGGCTCCACCTACTAAATACCATCACATTGGGCATTAGGATTTCAACATTCAGACCTTAGCAGGAGCCATTTATTTCGTAAAACTTTTCATCCTCAGTTATATTATTTAAAGGACATTTTCCAAGGAACTATGTCTCAAGAATTAAGATTCCATATTTATTTCCCATGAGCAAAGCTAGACAGAGCAGGTACATCCTGTGAAAGCACCCCTGAGGATAGGGTATTCCAGGTAGCACTTACCATTAAGTATGTTTGCCAGTAGTTCTGTCCTTAGTCTATTTACAAGCATATGTTTTGGGTCAACTGCTATGTAATCATTTCCTTACTAAGAGGTCCACAACATCATTCGTCTTGTGAGAGTCAGTGCCTCAAAATATTATTTCTCTTTTACACAAAAAGCATACCAGTAAAATAACAAATGGTGCCTAAAATATCAAGCTACGTATCACTAGTGAGAGCTAGTTTCAAACCACTTACTAACCAACAGTTACCCCTCCCCACTACTCCCTGTAATCACTATACATCTAGTCTCCATAGAGATATTTGGATTATTGGACTCCAACTTAACAGTCTTTTGTGGAGAGAAAGCTGAGATCATTTCAGAGCATGTGAATGATGAGACTTGTGGGAAGCCAACGAAACCAGGTGATAGTGAAGCAGACTCAGCTCCACCTTCTCTTAAGGACACTTGCCTAACATGTCACCAGAGATTTCTAGGAGCTCCAAGAGCAGTGTCCCCATATTGAGAAATTTCATGTGTCTTTAGGGAATGCTTCATTTGTAGGCATAAATGTTAACAGATGGTTGGGTTAGAGACTGAGCTCAAGATAAAATAAACAGGATTCTGTACAAAGCCCAGCTAAACCCTCTGATGAATTTTCCTTTCAGAGACAGTGGTTTGAAATGTGTAGACTGGATATTTAACTGTATCTTACCTGATTATTTAATTATTTAATTATCTTAGTTATCTTATTACTCTGTAAAATATATTATATTTAGAGATAGTCATAGAGTGATTTAGAAATCACTTACCATGAGATCAGAGTATTTTATTACACTTGTAAAATTCAGACAAATGTTTCCACATCAGCATCATTATTATTCTCTTTCATCACATTATAAATAGTTTTGAAATTTCTTTTTGGTGCCTTGTCAGGACACAAACTTAATATTGACTAAGAAAGGGGAAATTTTAAATTAGGAAATGACATATTTATGTTTTATAGTGACATTGTAAAGTAAATAAATACAAATGAAACCAGTCTCTGGGATGATATCCTAGTTTGGACTTAAAGTTTCACTTACTTTCCACTTTTCATACTGATTCTCTGGAGGATTAGATGACTTCTCATCAAGTGAATGCCTAAACTACTTGGAATTCTTAATGGTTGGTAGAGAATGTTTAACCTTTTTATTAAGGTATATTTATTTTGGACTTAAATTGTATTCTTAAGAATGTAAGCTTTGTGAGGACTAAGTCTGCACTATTCACTCCTTCATCCTCAGAACAATGGTTGGCACATAGTATCTAAAAATCCTTCTGTATGAATGGATAACAGGATAGAATTAAGAGGACATGCTCATAAGACATTAGAAAACACTGATAAAATATAAGCTTAATTTTTAAAATATATGCAAAAATACATTGTATAGTCAGCGAGATAGAAATTGTGCAGTGTTGATTCAGTCATATAATTTATTGCTCTCTGTATGAATTACATTAGCAGGCAGGGCAGTGCAATGTCCCAGGGTGACAGATGATTGATTTTTTTTTTAATGTTTGATCTATTAGTGTCAGATAGATTGATTTTTTAAAAATGTTTGATCTATTAGTGTCAGAGTTGGTCTGCTTTCATGCAAACACACTTGGCCTTATATAGTAACCCAAAATTCCAGTCAGATGTAAAGACCTACAACCAGATAGAGAAAACTGGCTGCTTTCTTTTGAAATTTGGTGAAAAAGAGCTTGTTGTTCCTGATTAGCACAGTATTATTTAGAGCATTCACAGTGATTTGACATAGAAAAGATTTCAGAGACCATCTAACCCAATGCCTTTGTTTTTCAGATAAAACAGATACCCAAAGACAGCTGACTGATTTTGAAAATGATGAAATCTCTTTATGAAAGAATTGGAAAAAAAAAAACTGACCTAAAAAAAGTCACTATCTTAGATCTCAGAGATTTTTTTATCATGAAAAATTTCTATTAATTTTAATACTAAACAATCTTGAAAAATGTAGCTTTTAAATCAAATTCTGCCTTAGAAACTTTTGTAAAACTCAGTGCAATTTCAAGTGACTGGATTCTTTGGATTAATAATCGTTAGTAAAATAAGTATGATTTCCTGATAGTGATATATCCAAATGCATCCAAAAACATTTCTGCTGCTACTTAGAACAAAGTGGTTATTTATTTATTTACCTACTAATTTACTTATTTTTACTTTATTTATTTTGACAGTGTTTTTTTGTGAACAGTCTCTAAGAAGCAATTCAAAACTGAACCTTCTTTGGCCCAGCAAATAGTATCAATTTTGGATTTTGATTCTTTACACTTTATTTCACCTCTACTACTACCACTAAATGCAAGTTTCCAACATCTTTGAATGCCATATTTTTTATTTTCTAATGGGTTTCCCGTTGCCATTATTCTACCCTACAATTTGTTTTTCTTCAAATGATGACAAGAGTGATTTAGTAAAAACAAATTTGAGATTGTGTTACATCCGTACTGAAAATTCCACAATGCCTTTCTTTTGCATTCCTAACTAAAATAGTAATAATAATAACAATAATAATTCCATTCATGATATGAGACCTACTGATTTAACTCATTTATTTTTCCGTTCTTGCCCAGGATGCTTCTAGTACTACTCATTATGTTCCAACCCCATGGACCTCCTCTTAGTTGCCACACTCTT
>NW_006793902.1:2742866-2744703 GCF_000442215.2 Lipotes vexillifer
ACTCTTTCCTATCTCTGGGTTTGTTATATATGCTGGTCCCTCCTTTTGGAAATTGTTCCCTTTGGACCCTCATACATGGGTAGCTCCTTCTTACCCATCTAGCCTCATTTGTATGTCATCTCAAATGAGAAGGCTTCACCTCCAACTGAAGTGTGTAAACTGGTTCCACAAAACCACATATTCTTTAGCTTAGCCACATGTTTGTTTCCTTCATAACACTTATTGTATACTGTGATTACTGTAGCTCTTTCTGTCTCCAATAGTGATTATTTATATTTCCCTCCAGACCATAAACTCCTTGAAGACAATGTCAATGTTTGTACACAGTCACTGTTGAATAACAGGTGCCTGGCATAGAGTCTGGGCCATAATAAGTAGTCACTAAATATTTGATGAATGAATAATTAATGTTCTGTCATTATGATGTAGTTATTTACAAAGAAAAATCTATGGACTCCTTAGTAGAAATTTCTCATGCCATAGTTCAAGAAATGTATGATTGGAAGTTGACAGTCCCCTTAAGTATTTTAACTAGCCTTTCATCATAACCTCTAGAGCTGTGCTGCCAAATATGGTAGCCACAACCTACACACATGTAGCTGTTTCAAATTAAATTTAAATTTAAATTAGAGATTGGTTCAAGATGGAGGAGTAGAATGACATGCACTCCCTCCCTCTTGTGAGAGCACCAGAATCACAACTAACTGCTGAATAATCATTGACAGGAAGACACTGGAACTCACCAAAAAAGATACCCAACATCAAAAGACAAAGGAGAAGCCACACTGAGATGGTAGGAGGGGCACAATGACAATAAAATCAAATCCCATAACTGCTGGGTGGGTGACTCACAAACTGGAGAACACTTATACCACAGAAGTCCTCCCACAGGAATGAAGGTTCTGAGCCTCACATCAGGCTTCCCAACCTGGGGGTCCGGCAATGGAAGGAGGAATCCCTAGAGAATCAGACTTCTAAGGCTAGTGGGATTTGATTGCAGGATTTCAACAGGACTGGCGGAAACAGAGACTCCACTCTTATAGGGCACAAACAAAGTAGTGTGCACATTGGGACCCAGGGGAAGGAGCAATGACCCCATAGGAGACTGAACCAGACCTACCTACTTGTGTTGGAGGGTCTCCTTCAGAGATGGGGAGTGGCTGTGGCTCACCATGGGGACAATGAAACTGGCAGTAGAAGTTCTGGGAAGTACTCCTTGGCATCAGCCCTCCCAGAATCCACTATTAGCCCCACCAAAGAGCAGGGTAGGCTAGAGTGCTAGGTTGCCTCAGGCCAAACAAGCAACATGGAGGAAACCCATAAGCAGAAGAGTGGATTAAAGTTTTACTGAGCTCTGCCAACCAGAGCAACAGCCAGCTCTACCTACCACCAGTCCATCCCATCAGGAAGCTTGCAAAAGCCTCTTAGATAGCCTCATCCACCAGAGGGCAAAGAGGAGAAGCAAGAAGAACTACAATTCTGCCACCTGTGAAAGGAAAACCACATTCACAGAAAGATAGAGAAAATGAAAAGTCAGAGGTCTTTGTTACAGATAAAGGAAGAAGATAAAACTTCAGAAAAACAACTAAATGAAGTGGATAAAGGCAACCTTCCAGAAAAAGAATTCAGAATAATGATAGTGAAGATGATCCAGGACCTCGGAAAAAGAATGGAGGCAAAGATCAAGAAGATGCAAGAAATGTTTAACAAAGACATAGAAGAAGTAAAGAACAAACAAACTGAGATGAACAATACAATAACTGAAATAAAGAATATGTTAGGGCTTCCCTGGTGGCGCAGTGCTTGAGAGTCCGCCTGCCGATGCAGGAGACGCGGG
>NW_006793902.1:2744829-2756976 GCF_000442215.2 Lipotes vexillifer
AAAAAAAAAAAAAAAAAAAAGAATATGCTAGAAGGAACCAATAGCAGAATAACAGAGGCAGAAGAGCAGATAAGTAACCTAGAAGACAGAATGGTGGAATACACTGCCACAGAACAGAATAAAGAAAAAAAATGAAAAGAAATGAAGACAGCCTAAGAGACCTTTGGGACATTAAACACAACAACATCCACATTATAGGGGTACCAGAAGGAGAAGAGAGAGTGAAAGGACCTGAAAAAATATTTGAAGAGATTATACTCGAAAACTTTCCTAAAATGGGAAAGGAAATAGTCACTCAAGTCCAGGAAGCACAGAGTCCCAGTCAGAAAAAACCCAAGGAGAAACACATGGAGGCACATAGTAATCTAATTGACAAAAATAAAAGACAAAGAAAAATTATTGAAAACAACAAGGGGAAAACAACATAACATACAAGAAAAATTATTGAAAGCAACAAGGGAAAAGTGACATAACATACAAGGGAACTCCCATAAGGTCAACAGCTGATTCTCAGCAGAAACTCTCCAAGCCAGAAGAGAGTCACATGATATACTTAAAGTGATGAAAGGGAAGAACCTACAACCAAGATTACTCTACATGGCAAGGATCTCATTCAGATTCAATGGAGAAATCAAAAGCTTTACAAACAAGCAAAAGCTAAGAGAATTCAGAACCACCAAACCAGCTCTACAATAAATGCTAAAGGAACTTCTCTAACTGGGAAACACAAGAGAAGAAAAAGACCTACAAAAACAAACACATAACTATTAAGAAAATTGTCATAGGAACATACATATTAATAATTACCTTATACGTGAAAGGATTAAATGCTCCAACCAAAAGACAAAGGCTCGTTGAATGGATACAAAAAACAAGACCCATAAATATGCCATCTACAAGAGACCCACATCAGACCTAGGGACACATACAGACTGAAAGTGAGGGGATGGAAAAAAGATATCCCATGCAAATGGAAATCAAAAGAAAGTGGGAGTAGAAATACTCATATCAGATAAAATAGACTTTAAAATAAAAAATGTTACAAAAGACAAGGAAGGGCACTACATAATGATCAAGGGATCAATCCAAGAAGAAGATATAACAATTATAAAAATATATGCACCCAACATAGGAGCACCTCAATACATAAGGCAACTGCTAACAGCTATAAAAGAGGAAATCAACAGTAACACAATAATGTGGGGGACTTAAACACCTCACTTACACCAAAGGACAGATCATCGAGACAGAAAATTAATAAGGAAACACAAGCTTTAAATGACACAATAGACCAGATAGATTTAATTGATATTTATAGGACATTACATCCAAAAACAGCAGATTACACTTTCTTCTCAAGTGTACGTGGAACATTCTCCAGGATAGATCACATCTTGGGTCACAAAGCAGGCCTTGGTAAATTTAAGAAAATTGAAATCATATCAAGCATCTTTTCCAACCATAGTTCTGTGAGATTAGAAATTAATTACAGTGAAAATAAACGTAGGAAACACAAACACATGGAGGCTAAACAGTATGTTACTAAATAACTAAGACATCATTGAAGAAATCAAAGAGGGAATCAAAAACCTATGAGAGACAAATTCCAACAAAAACATGATGATCCAAAACCTACCTCAAGAAACAAGAAAAATCTCAAATAAACAATCTAACTTTACACCTAAAGGAACTAGAGAAAGAAGAACAAATAAAACCCGAAGTTATTAGAAGTAATGAAATCATAAAGATCAGAGAAGAAATAAATCAAATAGAAACAAAGAAAACAAGAGCAAAGATCAATAAAACTAAAATCTGGTTCTTTGAGAAGATGACCAAAATTTATAAACCTTTAGCCAGACTCATCAAGAAAAAGAGGGAGAGGACTCAAATCAATAAAATTAGGAATGAAAAAGAAGTTACAATGGACACCACAGAAATACAAAACATCGTAAGAGACTACTACAAGCAACAATATGTCAATAAAATGGACAACCTGGAAGAAATGGACAAATTCATAGGAAGGTATAACCTTCCAAGACTGAACCGGGAAGAAAAAGAAAATATGAACAGACCAATCACAAGCAAAGAAATTGAAACTCTGATTAAAAATCTTCCAACAGGGCTTCCCTGGTGGCGCAGTGGTTGAGAATCTGCCTGCCAATGCAGACGACACAGGTTCGAGCCCTGGTCTGGGAAAATCCCACATGCCATGGAGCAACTGGGCCCGTGAGCCACAATTACTGAGCCTGCGCGTCTGGAGCCTGCGCTCCGCAACAACAGAGGCCGCGATAGTGAGAGGCCTGCGCACCACGATGAAGAGTGACCCCCACTTGCCACAACTAGAGAAAGCCCATGCACAGAAATGAAGACCCAACACAGCCATAAATAAATAAATAAATAAATACATTGTGTATTATTAAAAAAAAAAAAAAAAAAATCTTCCAACAAACAAAAGCCCAGGACCAGAAGGCTTCACAGGCGAATTCTATCAAACATTTAGTGAAGAGTTAACACTTATTCTTCTCAAATTCTTCCAAAAACTTGCAGAGGAAGGAATGCTCCCAAACTCATTCTATGAGACTACCATCACCATGATACCAAAACCAGACAAAGATACTACAAAAAAAGAAAGTTGCAGACCAACATCACTGATGAATACACATGCAAAAATCCTCAACAAAATACCAGCCAACAGAATACAACAGCACCTTAAAAGGATCATACACCATTACAAGTAGGATTTATCCCAGGAATGCAAGGATTCTTCAATGTATGCAAATCAATCAATGTGATATACCATATTAACAAATTGAAGAATAAAAACCATTTGATCATCTCAATAGATGCAGAAAAAGCTTTTGACAGAATTCAACACACATTTATGATAAAAACTCTACAGAAAGTGGGCATAGAGGGAACCTACCTCAACATAATAAAAGTCATATATGACACACAGCAAACATCATTCTCAATGGTGAAAAACTGAAAGCATTTCCTCTCAGATCAGGAACAAGACATGGATGTCCACTCTCACCACTATCACTCAACATTGTTTTGGAAATCCGAGCCACAGCAATCAGAGAAGAAAAAGAAATAAAAGGAATACAAATTGGAAAAGAAGTAAAACTGTCACTGTTTGCAGATTACATGACACTATACAAAGAGAATCCTAAATATGCCATCAGAAAACTATTAGAACTAACCAATGAAGTTGGTAAATTTGCAGGATACAAAATTAATGCACAGAAATCACTTGCATTCCTATACACTAACAATGAAAGATCAGAAGGAGAAATTAAGGAAACAATTCCATTCACCACTGCAACAAAAAGAATAAAATACCTAGGAATAAAACCAACCTTTTACCTAGGGAAGTAAAAGAACTGTACTCATAAAACTATAAGACACTGATGAAAGAACTCAAAGATGACACAAGCAGATGGAGAGATATACAATATTCTTTTACTGGAAGAATCAATATTGTGAAAATGAATATACTACTCAAAGCAATCTACAGATTCAATGCAATCCCTATCAACCTACCAATGGCATTTTTTACAGAACTAGAACAAAAAATCTTAAAATTCATATGGAGACACAAAAGACCCCAAATAGCCAAAGCAGTCTTGAGGGAAAATAACAGAGCTGGAGGAATCAGACTTCCTGACTTCAGACTATACTAGAAAGCTACAGTAATCAAGACAATATGGTACTGGCACAAAAATAGAAATAGAGATCAATAGAATAGGATAGAAAGCCCAGAGATAAACCCACGCACTTATGGTCAATTAACATATGACAAAGGAGGTAAGGATATACAATGGAGAAAAGACAGTCTCTTCAATAAGTGGTGCTGGGAAAACTGGACAGCTACATGTAAAAGAATGAAATTAGAACACTCCCTAACACCATACACAAAAATAAACTCAAAATGGATTCGAGACCTAAATGTAAGACCAGACACTGTAAATCTCTTAAAGGAAAACATAGGAAGAACACTCTTTGACATACATCACAGCAAGATGTTTTTTGACCCACCTCTAAGAGTAATGGAAATAAAACCAAAAATAAACAAATGGGACCTAATGAAACTTAAAAGCTTTTGAAAAGCAAAGGAAGCTACAAACAAGATGAAAAGACAACCCTCAGAAAGGGAGAAAGTATTTGCCAGTGAATCAATGGACAAAGCGTTAATCTCCATAATATATAAATATCTCTTGCAACTCAATATTAAAAAACCAAACAATCCAATCAAAAAATGGGTGGAAGACCTAAATATATATTTCTCCAAAGAAGACATACAGATGGCCAAGAAGCACACGAAAAGCTGCTCAACATTACTAATTATTAGAGAAATGTAAATCAAAACTACAATGAGGTATCACCTCACACTAGTTAGAATGGGCATTATCAGAAAACCTTCAAACAACAAATGCTGGAGAGGGTGTGGAGGAAAGGGAACCCTCTTGCACTGTTGGTGGGAATATTAATTGATATAGCCACTATGGAGTACTGTATGGAGATTCCTTAAAAACTATAAATAGAATTACCATATGACCCAGCAATCCTACTACTGGGCATATACACAGAGAAAACCATATTTCAAAAAGGCACATGCACCCCAATATTCATTTCAGCACTATTTACAATAGCCAGGTCATGGAAGCAACATAAATGCCCATCGGCAGACGAATGGCTAAAGAAAATGTGGTACATATATACAATGGAATATTACTCAGCCATAAAAAGGAATGAAATTGGGTCATTCGTAGTGACATGGATGGATCTAGCAACTGTCATACAGAGTGAAGTAAGTCATAAAGAGAAAAACAAATATCGTATATTAACGTATATATGTGGAACCTAGAAAAATGGTACAGATGAACTGGTTTGCAGGGCAGATATAGAGATACAGATGTAGAGAACAAACATGTGGACACCAAACAGGGGAAAGTGGTGTGGGGGGGTGTTGGTTGTGGTGGGATGAATTGGGAGATTGTGATTGACATGTGTACACTAGCATGTATAAAATAGATAATAAGACCCTGCTGTATAAAAAATAAATAAAATTCAAAAAAAAATTTGTTAATTAAAACCAAAGAAGATTACTAATTTAATTCCTCGGTTCCACCAGCCACATTTTAAGCTCTCCATAGCCAGGCTAATGGCAGTCTAACATATGGCCAACGGCTGCTGTATTGGACAGTATAAAAGATCTGTCATCAGAGAAATATCTAATGTAAAGCTCTTTATAAAGACTTATCTTTATAACAGTGCTTTAGTGTATTGATTTAAAATTAAGAATAGAATTACCAAGGATCTTAGGCACTGGAGTGTAAGGAGATGTCTATGAGAATAACAACTGAGAAATTCAGTACTTAATTTCGAAAATGCAAAACTACTTTTGAGTTGTTTTTCTGTAGCAAGTTTCATAATACATGCTGAGTATAAGCAGTGAAAAAAAATTTTCAGGACTCCTGCCATCATGTGTCTTATAATCTAGAGAAATAAACAAATTAATACATACCCACTGTGCCTCAGTTTCCTCTTTTTAAAAATAGTACCTACTTCATGGGTTATTCTAAGCTAGTCACTTAAAATAGTGCTTGGAACATAGTAAGTATTCAATATCTCTTGGCTATTATTACTTGTGATAATGGTATTAAAATTGTGAAGTGTTGAAAGAAACAATAATGAAATGATAGGAGATGAAGAGGAAATAGATCATCTACTGAGGTATGGTAGCTTGAAATGGCTTCTCTGAAGAGGTGACATTCAAACTGTGACATTAATGCAGAAAGGGAGCCAAGCACTGAGATGAAGAGAAATATCTTCCAGGCAAAAGAGACCATATGTTCAAAGAAAAGAAAGAGTTTGTTATAGTGGAGGAACTGAAAAGAAGCTAATGTAGCTGGACTACAACAGCAATAAGGTAGAAAAGCAGGCAGTGAACATGGAGACGAAGAAAGTACATGGCTTTGCAGTGCCTTCCAGGCAAAGTACACGTTTTTTAAAAACATATTATTATTATTTTATTTGAAGTACACTGTTAGGTCACTGGAGAATTTTACATAGAGGGAAAACATAATCTGATGCACGTTTTAAAACCTATTTCTGGCTGGGTGTGGATGATTGAAAGGTACTTAGAAGGGAAGCAGAGACCACATTAGTGTATAAGTGTGTGAGTGAGGTCAATACATTGAATTGCTCTGTAGGTACCTTTGTCAGTTTTGCTGCAATAACAACCCCCAAATCTTAGTGATTTAGAAAAACAAAGGATTTCTTGTCCATATTGAATATAGATTGCTCATTTGTTGTGACTGTGATAAATTCTACTTCCATACCATGCTGTGGGTAGGTTGCAACTTTGTTCCACATGTCTTTAGGTAGTTTTCAACCTAAATTTGAAGTAGCAAACTCAGATGAGACATATTTATTCTCACAACACAGGGTAGAAGCAAAAGAGTAATGGAAATGCACTAGAACTCTAAAAGTTTCTGGGAAAGTTCACTTGCTTCCCACAGGTGAAAGTAAGTCACATGTCCAAACTCAACATTCATGTGGCAAAGAGATTCTGCTACCAAGAGGAAGTAGGGACCACAGACTATTGCAAAGAACTAAAGTTCCCCAAGAGAAAATCACTGCTTTCTATAAAGTCTCTGTCCTCTCTCTGCAGGTTATTTTCTTCTTTTAAGTATTTATATCTTTTTTTTTGACTGAAGCTTTAAGCTGAAAGTACTCTTTTCATGAAAAAAATAAGAGCCCAGAAAATCCCATCGTCTCTATTTACAAACTAGTATTTAGATGATATGTTTTACAAAACAGTTTCAAATTCTCATCCTCAGAGTATATCTTAGTGATATTGAAGAATATCTTAGTGATATTTCTATGTATTACCAGTACTCCAAAATATGATAATAGCAATTAACAGAGTGGTTATTTACTGGATGATTACTGTATAATAAGCACTTTATGTACATTATCTCAAATCTATATCAAAACCCTGCAAGGGAGATATTTTCTCACTTCTTATAATTGAGTAAACTGGGGTTTATAGAGTTCAATTTATTTGCCCAAAGTTAAAGGTATTAAGGATTGAGCTGCCTCAAACCCTGAGCTCAAAGCCTCTTACCTAAATTCTAACTGGCATTTCTTGTTCTCTATCTTGATATGAACAGGAACAGATGCTCTGGAGGAGAAACAAAAGTGTCAAAAAGGAATGTGCTCTTTACTTGGAGTTAATAAGTGTGCAAAATGATATATTTCACTACTATTTATTAGTTTGTTGTTTTATGGTAAAGCATAAATATGCCTTTTTTTTTTTTTTTTTTTTTGCGGTGTGTGGGCCTCTCACTGTTGTGGCCTCTCCCGTTGTGGAGCACAGGGTCCGGATGCACAGGCTCAGCGGCCATGGCTCATGGGCCTAGCCGCTCCGCGGCATGTGGGATCTTCGTGGACTGGAGCACAAACCCGTGTCCCCTGCATCAGGAGGCGGACTCTCAACCAGCGCCACCAGGGAAGCCCCAAATATGCCATTTTATAATTAAGATCTCCACTATCCATTCAATATCAAGTCCCGACAAGTCAAAAAAAGAAAATTGGAAGCCATTTGGAATGTAGTGAAAGAAAATAATATGATTCTGATATAAAAGAATATGTGAAATTTTCAGAGTGGAATAAAATACTCTGATCTCATTGCAGAGTATGCTCCTAAATCACTCTAGGCTGGCTATCTTAAATACCACAGATTCTAAAGCATAAATAAGATATGAGTCCAATATATATATTAAATAACTGATGTTTAGATATATCAAAACCTTGGCTCTAAATGAAACATTTTCAGCTTGCAGCAGACATTTTGCTGAATGTTGTTTACTTTATCTGAAGCTCCATCTCTAACCTGATCATCCTGTATATTTATGCCTACAAACCACCTCCGTTCCTTAAAGACACATGAGAGTTGTCAACATGAGGACACTGCTCTGGGAGCACCTGTGAATCCTGGTGACATATTATATAGGTGCCCTTAAGAGCAGGTGAAGCTGAGTATGCTTTGACTTCACTGTCACCTGCTTTTGTTGGCTACCCACATGTGCCTCCTCATTCATGTGCTCTCAAATGATCTCAGCTTGCTCTCCACAGAACAAAACTTGGAGTTGAAGAGTCCAAATTTCTCTGTGGCTATTGGCTGCATGGTGATCACAGGAGCAATCATGGACACAGGTATCTGTTGGTCAGCAAGAGATTTGTTATCTCATTATAATGTTTTAAAAATAGATCTTTATTAGAGTATAATTGTTTCACAATACTCTTTAGTTTCTGTTGTACACCAAAGTGAATCAGCCATATGCATACATATGTCCCCATATCCCCTACCTCTTGAGCCTCCCTCCCGTCCTCCCTTTCCCACACTCATTGCAAAACACCAAGCTGATCTCCCTGTGCTATGCTGCAGCTTCCCACTAACTAACTATTTTACTTTCGGTAGTGTATATATGTCTATGCTACTCTCACTTCGCCCCAGCTTCCCTCTCCCACCCTGTGTCCTCAAGTCCATTCTCTATGTCTACATCTTTATTCCTGCCCTGCAACTAAGTTCATCAGTACCATTTTTTTTTTTTTAGGTTCCATATATATGCGTTAGCATATGGTATTTGTTTTTCTCTTTCTGACTTACCTCACTCTGTATGACAGAAACTAGGTCAATCCACCTCACTATAAATAACAATTTTGTTTCTTTTTATGGCTAATATTACATTGCATATATGTGCCACATCTTCTTTATCCATTCATCTGTCTATGGACATTTAGGTTGGTTCCATGTCCTGGCTATTGTAAATAGTGCTGCAATGAACATTGTGGTGCATGTCTCTTTTTGAATTATGGTTTTCTCAGGGTGTATGCCCAGTAGTAGGATTGCTGGGTCATATGGTAGTTCTATTTTTAGTTTTTTAAGGAACCTCCATACTGTTCTCCATAGTGGCTGTATCAATTTACATTCCTACCAACAATGCAGGAGGGTTCCCTTTTCACCACATCCTTTCCAGCATTTATTGCTTGTAGATTTTTTTCTGATGGCCATTCTGACTGGCATGAGGTGATACCTCATTGTAGTTTTGATTTGCATTTTTCTAATAATTAGTGATGTTGAACATCTTTTCATGTGCCTCTTGGCCATCTGTATGTCTTCCTTAGTGAAATGTCTATTTAGATCTTTCACCCATTTGTTAATTGGATTGTTTGTTTGTTTGATATTGAGCTCCATAAGCTGTTTGTATATTTTGGAGATTAATCCTTTGTCTGTAGTTTTATTTGCAAATATTTCCTCCCATTCTGAGGGTTGTCTTTTGGTCTTGTTTATGGTTTCCTTTGCTGTGCAAAAGCTTTTAAGTTTAATTAAGCCCCATATGTTTATTTTTGTTTTTATTTCTGTTACTCTAGATGGTGGGTCAAAAAATATCTTGCTGTGGTTTATGTCAAAGAGTGTTTTCCTCAGAGAATTTTATAGTGTCTGGTCTTACATTTAGGTCTTTAATCCATTTGGAGTTTATTTTTGTGTATGGTGTTAGGTAGTGTTCTAATTTCATTCTTGTACCTGTCCAGTTTTTCCAGCAACACTTATTGAAGAGGCTGTATTTTCTCCATTGTATGTTCTTGCCTCCTTTGTCATAAATTATGTGACCATATGTGCATGGGTTTATCTCTGGGCTTTCTATCCTGTACCACTGATCTATATTTCTGTTTCTGTGCCAGTACCATACTGTCTTGATTACTGTAGCTTTGTCGTATAGTTTGAAGACAGGGAGCCTGATTCCTACAACTCCGTTTTTTTCTTTCTCAATAGCACTTTGGATATTTGGGGTCTTTTGTGTTTCCATATGAATTGTAAAATTTTTTGTTCTAATTCTGTGAAAAATGCCATTGGTAGTTTGATAGGGATTGCATTGAATCTCTAGATTGCTTTGGGTAGTATAGTCATTTTCACAATATTGATTCCTCCAATCCAAGAACATGGTATATTTCTCCATCTGTTAATGTCATCTTTAATTTATTTCCTCAGTGTTTTATAGTTTTCTGAGTACAAGTCTTTTGCCCCCTTAGGCAGGTTTACTCCTAGGTATTTTATTCTTTTTGTTGTGAGGGTAAATGGGATTGCTTCCTTAATTTCTCTTTGCAAATTTTTGTTGGTGGTATATATAGAATGCCAGAGATTTCTGTGCATTAATTTTGTATCCTGCAACTTTACCAAATTCATTGATTGCCTTTCCAAGAATTTGTCCATTTCTTCATAGTCGTCTGTTTTATTGGCAGACAGTTGTTTGTTGTAGTCTCTTATAATCCTTTGTATTTCTGCAGTGTCAGTTGTGATTTCTCCTTTTTCATTTCTAATTTTATTGATTTGCATCATCTCCCTTTTTTTTCTTAATGAGTCTGGGTAAGTGTTTATCAATTTTGTTTATCCTCTGATAGAACCAACTTTTAGTGTTATTGGTCTTTGCTATTGTTTTCTTAATTTCTATTTTATTTATTTCTGCTCTGATCTTTATGATTTCTTTCCTTCTATTGACTTTGGGTTTTCTTTGTTCTTCTTTCTCTAGTTGTGTTAAGTGTAAGGTTAGAATGTTTATTTGAGATTTTTCTTGTTTCTTGCAGTGAGATTGAATTGCTATAAACTTCCCTCTTAGAACTGCTTTTGCTGCATCCCATAGGTTTTGGATCATCATGTTTTCATTGTCATTTGTTTCTATGTACATTTTTATTTCTTCTTTAATTTCTTCAGTGATCTCTTGGTTATTTATCAGTGCACAGTTTAGCCTCCATGTATTTGGGTTTTTTACAGTTTTTTTCCTGTAATTGATTTCCAATCTCATAGCATTGTTGTCAGTAAAGATGCTTGATACAATTTCAATTTTCTTAAATTTTCCGAGGCTTGATTTGTGATGCAAGATGTGATCTATCCTGGTGAATGTTCCATGTGCACTTGAGAAGAAAGTGTAATCTGCTGTTTTTGGGTGGAATGTTCTATAAATATTAATTAAATCTATCGAGTCTATTGTGTCATTTAAAGCTTATTTATTTTCTGTCTGGATGATCTGTCCATTGGTGTAAGTGGGGTGTTAAAGTCCCCTACTGTTATTGTGTTACTGTCAATTTCTCCTTTCATGGTTGTTAGCATTTGCCTTATGTATTGAGGTGCTCCTGTTTCGGGTACATAAATATTTATAATTGTTATGTCTTCTTCTTGGATTGAACCTTTGATCATTATGTAGTGTCCCTCCTTATCTCTTGTAACAGTCTTTGTTTTAAAGTTTATTTTATCAGATACGAGTGTTGTTACTCCAGCTTTCTTTTGATTTCCATTTGCATGGAATATCTTCTTCCATCGTTTCCCTTTCAGTCTGTATGTGTCTCTAGGTCTGAAGTGGGTTTCTTGTAGACGGCATATAGGTCTTGCTTTTGTATCCATTCAGCCAGTCTGTGTCTTTTGGTTGGGACATTTAATCCATTTACATTCAAGGTTATTACCAATATGTATGCTCCTATTACCATTTTCTTAATTGTTTAGGGTTTGTTTTTGTGGGTCTTTTTCTTCTCTTGTGTTTCCTGCCTAGAGAAGTTTCATCAGCATTTGTTGTAAAGCTGGTTTGATGGTGCTGAATTCTCTTAGCTTTTGCTTCTCTGAACAGCTTTTGATTTCTCTATCGAATCTGAATGAGATCCTTGCTGGGTAGAGTAATCTTGTTTGTAGGTTTTTCTCTTTCATCACTTTAAGGATATCCTGCCACTCCCTTCTGGCCTGCAGAGTTTCTGCTGAAAAATCAGTTGATAATCTTATGGGGATTCCTTTATATATTATTTTTTGTTTTTCCCTTGCTGCTTTTAATATTTTTTTCTTTGAATTTAATTTTTGTTAATTTGATTAATATGTGTCTTGATGTATTTTTCCTAGGGTTTATCCTGTATGGGACTCTCTGTGCTTCCTGGACTTGGATGACTATTTCCTTTCCCATGTTAGGGAAATTTTAAACTATAATCTCTTCAAATATTTTCTTAGATCCTTTCTTTTTCTCTTCTTCCTCTGGGACCCCTATAATTTGGATGTTGTGCTTTTAGTGTCATTACAGAGGTATCTGGGAGCCTGCTGAA
>NW_006793902.1:2756986-2780811 GCF_000442215.2 Lipotes vexillifer
TCCCCTGCCCTCCAGGGTGCCCCCCTCCCCCTGGCTTCATTGGTCCTTGGGGCATAGGAGGGAGGCCATGGAGATCAGAAGAGGCAGGTGGGAGGAGCCCTCCTGACCCGAGGAGCAGGAGAGAAGAGGAGAGCATTTGCCCCACCCACTTGAGCCCAGGAAGCCTGCTGGGCTCCCTGGTGAGGTGCCCTGCCCTCTGAGAACAGGGGTGGGAGGCACACCTGGGCCCTTTCTGTTCCTTGAGCCTAAACCCCAACCCCCACAGCCCCCAGGTCCTTTTCCAGCCCTGTGGGTCCTGAGCATAGGCCCCATTCACTGCTCAGACGTGCCCTTGCTTAGGCCCCACCCTCCACAGCCAAGGCCTTTTCCTCCTTATTTTTTCCTTTTCATCCTCCTCTTTTTTTACTATTGTGCAACTATTATACCTTCCTATTGTTGATTCATCTATATTTTTATTTTTATATTCTTTCTAACATATCTGTTAGTTTCCTAGTCTTATTTAATTTTTTACTTTGTTATTGTTCTTGTTTTCTTTTTTTTCATGCCACCCCACTCAGTTTGTGGGATCTTGGTTCATGAGCCAAGGGTCAGGCCGAAGCTCCTGTGGTGGGAGCTCCAAGTCTGAACCAGTGGACTAACAGAGCACCACAGACCCCAGGGAATATTTGTCAGAGTGAGATCTCACAGTACTCCTCATCTCAGTACCAAGACCCAGCTCTACCCAACAGCTTATACACTCCAGTGTTGGAAGCCTCAGGCCAAATGACCAGTAAGACAGGAACACAATCCCACTTATAAAAATTTTAAAAAAGTGAGATAGCAAAAAATATGTCACAGATGAAGGAACAAGGTAAAAACCTTCAAGACCAAATAAATGAAAAGGAACTAGGCAATCTACCTGAAAAAGAATTCAGAGTAATGATAGTAAAGATGATCCAGAATCTCAGAAATAGAATGGAAGCACAGATTGAGAAAATACAAGAAATGTTTAACAAAGATCTAGAAGAACTAAAGAACAAAAAAAACAGAGATGAACAACACAATAACTGAAATGAAAAATACACTAGAATAAATCAATAGCAGAATAACTGAGGCAGAAGAATAAGTATGTGAGCTGGAAGACAAAATGGTAGAAATAACTGCCAAGGAGCAGAATAAAGAAAAAAGAATGAAAAGAATTGAAGACAATCAATTGCCCTGAGTGGGTGGGGCAATTGCCCTCCACTCCTCTCCCGCTCCTCCCAGAGGGACCCTCCTGCCTGCCTCTCTGGATCTCCCTGGCCTCAGGGGCACAGATCCTATCTGGCTTCCACTTCTCCTCACCCCTCATTCCCCCCATGTCCTACTGGTTCACTTGGGGGTCCCTCCCATCTCCTTGGGCATCAGGGTCCTCCACCAGTGGCAGGCAGGTGCCCTAGTTGTGGGGTGATGCTAACTTGGCATCTTCCCACACCACCATCTTGCCTCCACCCCACCTCGTTATAATCTTTTGAACATCCCACTGAGGTGTGATTGCCCTCATTTTTCAGATGAGGATACTGAAACTCAGAGTTTACATTTCATGCCCAAGGTCAATGGACAATAACAACTAGCCTAGTGGGTTGTTCTAAGAATTATGTGTTAAGAAATGTATAACTATGAACTGCACTACTTTGTATATTTAATCCCTTTTTCTGAAGAAACTAAAAATACTGCTAGCATTCTACTGCTACTTTAGTATACTTTACCACAAACCTAAATACCTTCAACACTTTATCTTTCAAATTTACTTATCAACCTTAAAATATGATGGCTCACCTGCACATAAAAGATAGCAGTGATAAGTATGAAAACCAAGTACAGTTGTAAATACACTAATTTACCTTGAGAGAAAAAATGGTGACTTTTTGATTTCTATATTCCTACTGAATTTTGCATATAGATAACATCAGTTTTAGAGAACTGCATAGACACTTATTACCAAGTCCAAAAAAAAAGAAAGAAAGATTTATCTCTGAAATTTTCAATCAGTTTCAGCCCGGGTATAAGACAAGGTTCTTTCAGCCAATATGGTGAGAGAGAAAACAATTTAACCCATGTTTAAAATGAGCTGTGCTAACACTTCTGGGTTGTCAGAAAATTGTATGTTTGAAATTTCTCTTTATGTTCCTACTTACTTCCTTGCATCGGCAGTTTTAATATTTTCACCATTATGGTATGAAGGAAAAATCAAATGAAGATAACTTTACTTTAATTAGGACTACTCAATGTAAGGCAGGAACCAGTCAGGAAAATCACAGATTATACTTGGAAGGTACCTATTTTCGGTTCTTATTCACCCCACAGGTCTTGCATGTGGAAGGTCCATGAAAAAGCTTCAGAGAGTTTATGGTTTCCTGAAACTTTATAAAAATATATAAGCATATTTCTAAGTGTGGGTTTATAGCTTTCATTAGATTCCAGCATGGCTGGAAAATAACCAGGTTCTTGCTTTCCCCAGCACTTGTGCTAATTTAAAACATCAATTAGCATTTGTAAGATGCTAAATCCAAGATGCAATATCCAAATGTTGGTGCCATAAATGGATATAGCAGAGATAATGGTTGGAAGAAATGCGTCTACAACAAAGAAACTCAGAATTCAAAGAAATCTTAAGAATAATCTATACACCTCATATAGTCTTAACTTGAATCCCCTTTATTCATCTCCAATAGATATTTATATATCTTTTCTCTTTTTAGAAAGCTTACAGTGTGTAAATGTTTTTTGCTTTACATAGCTATTCATTAAAAAGTTACTATAAATAATGAACACCATTTGGAGTAGCAGCACAGAGAAATGACTCCTCAAAAGAGAATAAGAGGCTTTTTCATAACTGCACTGATCTTTCAAAAGTGAATCATTTCATCAGAAGAGTAAATCACTGACCAACTTCACCATCCTCTCCCATCACAAGAAATTAAGTACCATCCAATGAAGCCCCTCACTTTAAAAATGAAGAAAATCAGTATTATCCTATTTGAATGCCTTAATCCTTCAACTGAAGGCAGAACTTGCAAACAAATATCTCAAATTCCAAGTCATTTGGTGTTTTTACCATACTAAAAGACTTTAATGACTAACCCTAAGTCCTACCCAGTAACTTCTATCTATGTAAAACCCTTCAATGTCTTCCTGGTCCACTTCACATAAAATAATCATAATATATATTTTAAAACCCCGTACTTAGCCTAGAAGGCACTGCAGAATCATGTACCTTTTCCTTCTCTATGTTCATTACATGTCTCTCTACCCTAAGGCTGCTACACTCCAACTACATTAACCTCTTTTTAGTTCCTCAAATATAACTAACTCTTTCTTATTTTTGAATGTGTTCTTTTCCTGGAACATGTTTCTTCTTGTTGTCTCAGTGCTGGCTCCCTTTCATCATTCTAGTCATAGTGTGAAAGTCACCTCTTCAGAGAAACCATCTTAGACCCCCAAACCTCAGTAGCTCTTCACAACAGCCCTGTCCCCTGACATTTTATTCTATTATGTTATTACTTTAATAGTTTTCACCATCTTCATCACAATTTTAACACATATTCCAATAGAATAAATGGAATATTTCCACCTTGCCCATTTATCCACAATGAAGAAACATTCTATCATGAGCAGAGAAGTTTGCTGAAACTAACTTTTCCCCACAATTTGCACTTAAACTGTTTAGCTAGGACATTATCTATCTACCTATCTACCTATCTATCTATTTATCTATCAATCATCTATCTAATTCTAATCAGATAACCTCAAATGAAAATCAAAATAATCAGTTTTAATATTTTTTAGTGTTGGTTGCATCATCAGGAGCCAGCAAAATTATGAGCAAGAAATGATTAAACAATATACTCTAAGCTACCATAGTGATAATGAATGTTTAACAATATAACCACAATAATATCCAAGGCTCCTGTGGTCTACTGACTGTAAGGTACATTTAAAACTCAGTTCACAGCAAAAAATAAATGAATAGTAAGTCCATTATTTATTTACATTTTAAATAATTAAATAGGATTTGACTTATAAGCTTCAACAAATATTTTAAAGTCCTCATTCCTTTTTTTCCCAATTCTCTTTTGAGCATCTCATAAACCAAACTCCTAAAATTCCATTGCACAAGTAGTCCTAGAGCTTTTTGGTCTTTTTTTCCTAGCTTCTTCTCTATGCATAACCTTAACTTCTCCAGATAATTTTTTCTCTCTTCACTAGTGCTTTCTTCTCATTCTCTTTCCAGTTCACTGCATCTCTCCTAAACCCATATTTCAGTGTTATGAATGTCCAGTACAGCTTGAAAAGGGACAATTTTCCTTAGAGAAATGAGGATCAAGAAGGAGGAGAATAAATCTGATTGGGAAAGTACTGGTGATAAAGGTCAGAAAACTCTCATGGTGCTTTATTTTAGCCCTGCACAGAACTCATACTCAAAAACTATAATGACATTTGTGTATCTGCAAAGGGTCTTCATTTTTATTCCATTGCAAGTCATGTGCCTTCTCTTTAAAGAACAAGTAGATTGTTAATACATTATATCCCTTACAGGCAACTGGGGATAAAAAAGTAAACAATTGTGAAATCAAAACATGCATAAATAATTCAAGACAGTACAGACAAGAAAATAAAAGAAATTTTGGAGATAAAATGTATAATCATGAGAATAAAAAAATGAAACAGAATAAAATCTACTTAGGTTGCTATTAATGAGAAAAATAGTGAAATTGCATGCAGTGTCAATTCCCCCAGGATGCATTATGGAGAAAAAGATATTAAAAATACAGAAGAGGATTAGAGATCAATGAAAGATACACCAGTGCCTCTACATATAAAGAAAAAGGAGAAATTTTTGTAAAGAAATCTTGAAGATATAGCACCCAAGAATTGTTCATGAATCTTCAAATTGAAAGTAAATACTGAATACTGAACATGAAAATTATTAATTAACACCCAGGTGTATCATAGGCAAACTTCAGAATATCAGTGATTATATAGAACCTTAACTGGGCTGCAATTAGGCTATTATTATTATTTTTTTAAATCTTTTATATTTTCTAGGCTATTTTTAAAGCAACGATATATTTCAGAAATTACTAGAGCATATCTTCAAAATGCCAATAAAAGTCTCTAACAATCTAGAATTTAATACCAAGTGAAATTAACATCCAAGAATGAAAACAAAATGAAGATATGTTCAGATATAAAGACTCTTAGCTCACAACTTACAGACTAAATAACAATGAAAGCTAAATTTTCAGCAAATGTGAACATAGAGGGAAGAGGAGAGATACCACTAAAAATCATGAACACAGGCTAACAGAATATATAGGCAAATGCAATTAATTATAAACTGAAATAACTAATGTTGTGTGTGCAAAAACTATATTTTATTATAAATATATAAAATATAAAACTAACATTTAAACAAAAACATGAAAAATTGTTTAGTTTATATTTAAAATATGATGATGTCTGGAGGAGAAAAGGAATAATGACTTTAGATTTCTGAAACAAAAATACATGGTTAATTATGAAAGCTAAATATATATAATATATTGTATATAGTGGTAAATTTACATATTATATATGTATAAAAGTATGTATGTATGTATATTTCTCTCTCTCCCTCTCTTTCTACTGAATAGAGATACAATTCACAGTTTCTAAATCAGCAGAGTGACAACAAAAGAGGTGAAGAAAATGAAGAAAAATTAATGAAACTAACAGAAGGCAGAAAAAGAGAAGCAAGGAAACGAAGGAATAAGATTGATGATTGTTGATAAAAGAAAAGGAGATAAAAGATGCTGATAAATAATATTGAAAATGAAAAGGGGTATATAACTACAAATATAGATTAAAAAGCCAACTCAATATGGTGAGCAAATTTATGATAATACATTTGTAAAATGTCTAGAAGAGAATGATAACTTTCTGTAAAATTCTATATTATCAACATTGATTCTTGAAGAATTAGTCATTTTAAATATATCCATTAAATTAATTGTCAAAACAGTTATGTCTTCCCAACACAAAATACCAGGTTCAAATGAATTTGCAATAAATTTTGATAAACTATTAAAGAATTCTCAATATCAACACTGGAAGACAGTGAAGTGATGCTTTATAATTCTGTGGGAAAATTATTTTTTTTGAGAATTTTATGCAGGGGTAAGTTACCAATAAAGAATTAAGAAAAAAGATATATTCTGATGGACAAATATTCAAAAACATGTCACCTAGGCAACCTTTCTCTTAAAATATTTTTCAAGCAAGTATAAAGAACTATATAGTGAACATCCGTATATCTATCACTCAGATTTGTCACCTCTTAAACTTTCGAGTTTTTTTTAAATAAAACTATACATTCCATTAAACTCTATACAACACTCCCCAGTCTCTTTCTTATCCCTCTTTCTTCAGGAGAGAAGAACTAGCATGGACTTATCACTCAGATGTGTGTGTGTGTATGCGTATGTGTATGTGTATGTGTGTGAATAATCCTTCATATACTGTTTATCCAAAAATAATATTATTCTATGTGCTATTTAACTTATATAAATGATATACATTATTGATCCTCTGCAACTTGCCTTTTTTAATCAAACTTATATTTTTAGATTTTTCCGTATTGCTACATGTACATTCTGCATGCTAGTTTTAACTGTTTTATAGTGTTCTACCCTAAGAATGTACTACAATTTACTTACATATTTTTCTCTTCATGGACATGTCAAGCATTTATTCCCTGTACATGTCTCCTTTTGTATCATAATCAGTACATTCTGGATTGTCTGGAGGATTCCAAATTGCTTTCAAAAGTAAATTTACCTCTTCATACTCCCATCAGTTGTGTACGCATCTGGCACTTGGTGTTGCCGTTTTTAACTTTGTGTCAATTTGAAATGAATTGAAATGAGGGTACTTCAGCTTGCTGATCACTACTTTGATTGAGTTTTTATATCTTTAGAACTTCTAGGGGTTCCTGTGATGAATTTTCTGTTCAATACTAGAACACTTTCTTATGTAGCTATTTGAGATTGTATTTTAGCAAAATGAAAGAGTAAACCTAAAGAGGTGAAATGACAGGATCCAGAAAGCACCAAGTCCTGCATGAGACAGTTGTAGAAAGGGATAACAGCTGTGGATAGTGTAGAGTAGCTGCAGGAGAATAGCTGTAGGAAAATTACCCAAAAATATAGAAAAAAAAAGAAACTGATATATTATTATGCGTGTCTTTGCATTTCTTAAAATTATTAGGAGACATTTGAGATTTGTAAAATGAAGATTAAGAAAAAAGTTAGCAATAGGTACATGGGACATTTAGCATAATTTTTAAAATATGAAAGAATTGTTAATTCAAAGAAAATCAGAGTTGCAAGAGAAAAGAAAGGCTGTAAAGGGCTTGGTAAAAGTAACCCAAAAGCAAATGTGGTTTGACCCCATTGCTGCCCAGACCCCCACCTTAAAAACAGACAAGCAACAATGTTGTGTTGGGAGCATATGGAAAACATTAAGACCTGAACAATAATTCAGACCTGCTCGCTCTGCCCCAATCATCCCTGTTGCCCCATGTTCTCCAGCAGAGGCCTCAGGGATACAGTCTGTTCTTTGGTGGGTGCTTCTCTGTCCCCAGTTCAGGATGAAGGTCAAGATGACCTCCAAGTGAGCGTCATGGGAGGCAATGAAGTCCTCATGTTGAGCTGGTTGTCCAGAAATAAAGACAAGGTGACAGCTCTAGTTGATACTGGGGCCAAATTTACCCTAATACTTGCTAACCCTCAGAAGTTTTCTGACCCCTTCAGCACCATCGATGGTTACAGATGGCAAATGTTTATGGTCTAAAATGTCCCTTTGATACTGCAAATTGGGTGTTTTCCCCCACAAGAATACGAGGCTTTTATCTCTTCAATACTAGAGAACATATATATTGGGCATTGAATGTCAAACTTTGAAACCCTGTCTCAGTGAATTCTGCCTCTGGTTTAGAGGGAAAACTCAGTGCTGAGGGGAAATGCCTCCTGGGAATCAGTAAGTCTACCACCCCCTTGAAGAGTGGTAACTGTCAAACAATATAAATTGCCTGGGAAGTAAAAAGAAATAGGAGGAACTACCCAAGAGCTGCACTGAGTGAGTATTGTATGCTCTGTTCACCTTGCTTTCAAATAGCCTGGTATGGATGGAAAAAAATCCAGATGACCCATGGCGGATACCCACTGACTACAAAAATTTAAAAAGCAGTGGCTCCCATCCCTGCAGCTGTGTCCAACATTGCCACCATCTTAGATATATTGGTCAAGGTCCTTGGAGTGTATCATGTTGCACTGGACTTACAAATGCTTTATTCAATATCCCCCTGGCCTCTGTGTCACAAAAGCAATTTGGCTTCACATTGGAGGGGCAACAGTGAACCTTCAAATTGCTCCCCCAAGCCTAGCTGTACAACTCCACCATATGTCATGGGTGGTAACCCAAGATCTGTCCCTGTTCTCCTTCTCCACATCAGTAAAATGGGCCTGTTACATTGATGATATAACGATAACACGTGAAGACTTGTGCTTGCTGCAGTTTTGCTCTACAAACTTGACTGGAACATCTATAAGGGAGAGGATGGGTAGTGAATTTGCAGAAAATTCAAGGCCCAGGCACTGCTGCAAAGTTTGGGGGAGTTATTTGGTCAGGTGAGATGTGTATCATCCCAGAAACTGTGATTGACAAGCTGTAAGCTTATTCAACCCATGAGAATGTGAAAGAGGTGGAAGCTTTTGTAGGGACTTGAAAGTTTTGGAGGACTTTTATGACCCCACCCCCCAGAGACAGTGCCTCCATTCCTTATACTGCTTGGTAAAGAAAGGATATGTGTGAGACTGGGGATGATCAGAACAACATGCTGCCTTGAGGTACTAGTGAAGCAAATTAAAGCTCTGGGCACCTCCTAAGCAGGGCTAAATTTGAGTTAGATGTGTCTGTGATTCCAGAAGTTGTGGGTTTGACACTATGGCAGAGACAACAGAAGGAAAGGGTACCCCTAAGATTTTGGTCCCCAGTTCTGGAAAGAGACAGAAACACAATGTACCTTCATACAGCAATAGTTCATAGTAGTGTACACAGCACTCCTACAGGTAAAGCCTCTCATGAAGGAACAGCATAGCATGGTAAGAACTTCCTTTCCTATTAAGGGGTGGGTTGCAAGTATGTTCTACCAACCCATTTCTGCCGTGGCTTGAAATCCCACATTCACTAAGCAGTGTGCCTGCTTTGCACTCACATACTTATACATAGGAAGGACAAAGTTCAACAACTATAGAGCAACAATTAATCATTGGGAGGTACGGGTATTTCCTTCATTCATCTCCTGGGAAGACAGTTTGTGACATATTATATGAGGCTCCTCAGAAAGTCCAGGTGGGATTAAGAACACATTTATCTGGGGATGGGGAAGAGATAAATTAGGAGACCTGGATTAGCAGATACATACTACTATATATAAAATAGATAAACAAGTTCCTACTGCATAGCAAAAAAAAAAAAAAGTATATTTATTTTCTGTAACAGAGGCTAAGTTGATAAACTTTTAAATAAAGCAGAGGTTTTCCTTTTTCTGTTTACTCTCAGATAATACACCTTCATGCACACCTTTGACTCTGCTTACAGGAAACTTGGGCAAAGACAACACCCTTTATAAAGCAAGGCAGAATGCCTGTAACTTGGGATACAACTTCCAATGATTTCAGCAAGACCTAATTATAGTACCGTTTTAAAGTTAACCATCAGAATATAGCTTACTACCACTACACTCTCAACTCCCAACTAATTTTCTGGAGAAAAAAGGGCTTAAGAGTAGTTAAGGACACATGAAACCTGGGCTTTGTCAAAGTTTGGGAAGGAAAAGCTGTTCAAAATGTTCTCATTTTGTGCACTGGGAAGAGATTGGAAATGCTATTTCAGTTCTTCCTTTGAAAAAGGCATTAGAACCAGATCAATTTCTCCTTTAAAGAGATAATTGACATTTTATTTAAATTCCTCTAGAATATGCAAAATATTTAATAAATTCTCATCTTTAAATAAACAAAAACACTCATGACAACAAAATAAAATTAGATTAAAAGCAAATAATCGTTATCTATGTATGTATACGTGTATATTTATACACACACATATGGAGAAAGGCATGCACAGAAACACATACAATATTTAATTGACACAATAGCATATAAAATGCAGCAATAATTAATCAAATACAAATTTCAACCAAATAGGGTTTTTTAAAAGTTGTTTAATATCAAGAAATCTGTACATATTGACACACTGTATACAAAAAATATGTACTCTATCTCAAATAATATATTATAAAAAGACAATCTTTTTGAAAAGCTGCTAGATCACTTAGAAATTTACTAATACTGATAACATTGATATCAAGGAAGTATGTATAAGTTTGAATAAAATTACTTTCATTAAAGTGACTATGAAAAATGTTCTCTCTAAATTAATACATTATATATAATAGTGCATTAATAAATGTATACAACTAATTTAATACAATAATATAATATGTTTGATTTATCTCTTCTACACTATTAAGCATCCAGATTGACAAGTTAGTAAAAATAGGAAGTCTCTTATCTACAACTATTTTTTTGAGAAATGTGGGGTCACTTGACATTTGAGTTCATGTTATTTTGATGCATTTAGGACTTTTGTTTATTTTATGTTTTTACTACTAAATTAGATCTCTTAAGGGCAAGTTACTTTGCCTTGTTTTCAACTTTTATTTATCTTTTTGGTCACTGGTGATTTTGTTTCTGACATTAAAGGCTGAAAAGTGACTGATAAGGATGGGAAAATGTTTTCTTAATAATTTTATGGTCATCAAATTCACCAAAGATTCTGTTTCTCAGTGAAGTATAAAAGGTGAGAGAGATACATGGGTCGTAGTGAAAAGATTTTCATACATCTTTTCAAGGATTTCTTGCCTGCTAACTCCAGTGTGGAATAAAGCCCTCAAATATGAACCCACATAGATCAGTTAGCATTTTATCTCTTCTGCGTGCACAAGAATAGCCATTTTAAACAAGGTTGTCTTTCAGAAACCTCAGGGTAAATATCCAGGAAGTGAATTCACACCATGACTAGTATTGTTTATTTGTCCTTATTTTTTACTGCATTTTCTTCTGTTGAGAAAAAAATCATTATAGCAAGATTGCCAGAATTAGCAAACAAAAATAAAGGGCACCCAGTTAATTTGAATCTCAGATAAAGGATGAAAGAAACATACTTAAACTAAATATATCGTTGTTACTACTGTTTTTATGAAATTTAAATTTAACGGTATGTCTTTTATTTTATCGGGCAAACCTAATTATAAATCCCTGCATACCTCTTTTCTCATAAAGTCTACTCACATGGTCATTATATTTTTTCATACAGATATGTCATTAGTCTCCTCAAAACACACACACAAACACACACACATCACACACAAAAACTAATAATATAAATTTTGTTGGGATTTGAGGGAGATCCAAGCTCTGAATGATTTGGAAATAAACAGACAATAAGGATTAATATGTTACTACTATTACTAATAGAACTAATACCAGAGAAAGTGGCTTAGTTGGACAACAGCAATGTCATTTTTAGTAGTGAACTCAAACTTAACAAAAACAATTACAAAGCAAACTTGATCAATTGCAGTCTTTTCCACATGGAGATCTCAAGGCCTATGTCTTAAAAATGTGTGATTTTTGACCAGCACTACATCCGTCAGGCTAAAATTATTTTGTAGCTATTTCAGGTGGTACAAGCAACCTGGCTCAGGAAATGCATAAAAGATGGTAAACCTTAGATGAGTTTTTTCAAAATCAGCAGAGTGTTGCAATTTGGGGTCTGCAACTATGGTGAGCCAAATGCAAATCCCCATTCAAGGTAAGGAGAAAATAGATATTTTATAGGATTCAAATACAGTTCTTTTATACTTAAGAAATGGCTCATGGAAATTTTCATTTCCTAGGGAAAAAATTTCTGACCCTTTCATCTGAGAAAGTAAATTTTGATTAATAAAATTAGTTACTAGTATAAAACATCTAAAAGAAAGCAATAGAAAGTACTGGCTTTTATCTGAAATCATAGTTCAAAATGAACCATAAACCCATTTTTATTAAAATCCTCAGTCTAGTTAGGTGTCCTTTTAGGAGCTATAGTGACTCCCTTGAAATAAAAATATCTACCTTAGATTTTAGAAAAATGTCTAAATAGACATATTTATACAGGATCCTTTACTCATAAAAGATGAAGTTTGGAATGTGCTCTCAAGGACAATTAAATACCTAAGAGTAGATGCTCCAAGATCCATTTGAAGAATTATGTATGTTGATATCCTACAAAACCTGCCTTTAATGTTACTTTTATCAGCAAGAGAACTTACGATGACAGAATGTCTTCTATAGTTTTGTGTAAGCAAGAGAGAGGATGAGAGGAAACATATAAAACAAAAAAAGCACACAGTGATCCATAGGGACTTATTCTTACTGACATTCATTACTTGGTATTGGGGGGTCAAGTTAAACTGACTTTAAAACTTTACTAAGTCTGATATTTGGCATAATTTTTAGTCTTACTGAACTAAGTATAAAATGGGAACTTAAAAATCTACCTCCACTGTGTTTTTATGAAAATTAAATAAGTATATAGCCTATGTGGTAGCATAGTTGTTAGCATACAAATACATTCATTCAATGTGGGTCTGGCCACCATAGGAATCCAACATGACTGGAACAGTTCTGATAGTTGTGCTATTAGTGTCTCCCTACACATACCAGTAAAAAATAAATTGGGTCTTTCAAATTCTCATTTGGCAATTCTAAAGGTATGTTAGAAATTCCTTTAGCCTGATACCCCACCCAGATGTGGCTTTATACCCATGGAAAAGAAATGTGTTTGACCGTATAGTAATTATCAGATAGAAATATACAAAAAAACCCCTTACTTCATGGTTTCAATAAATCAGATCAATTTATATAAAATTATTTTTTGAGATTAAATTTGGTTATTTAAAAAAAATATGTTATTAAAGCATTCTTTCAGTTTAATTCAACAGGCGACCAAAATTAATTCCATTTCTTTTGAAAGCTACTCTTTCTTAAGGATGGGATAGGGAATTTTTTGATGGATTTAAATGTGAAATCACTATTTATTGAGTGTTCAATAGCTTATTTAAAAAATAATTTTATCATCTTAAAACAAAAAAACTTTTTCTGTAATATTTATACTCAAATGAACTTCAACCCAAACCTGAAAGGATCTGGTCATTTCTAAATTAAAGGTACCTTTATTTAAAGATGAACTGGTTATGATACTTTCAGTTTCAATTTTAGAGAAACTATGTTAAGAAAGAAGATTATGGTTGTATGGGAATGGAAAATATTTGAGAACAAAAAATAATCTCTATGGTTGTAGACATGGAACCCAAATTCTACACACAAACCTAATATTATTTATTAGTTTTAGCAAATTCTCTTGCACAGTACAAATAACAGCAAGACCATAGATGCGTTACTCTGCTTTGATGTATTAGTCAAGACCTACTTTCCATCTTATGGATAGATTCTCTGAATATATGCCTCTACAATGCATGAGAAATCTTTGATGTTATATATTTCCTTTTAACCACTCAGCATTTGTGTCCTACTTTTCCCTTCAAGAAACACTAATCAAAAATAGAAAAAATTACCATAAATTAAGTGTGTTTTGTATGCGAGGCATTGTCCTAGGTAAATAATTGTCATTTCAGTTCTGAGAATGAAACTTTGTTAACCACCTATACACTGTTAATTAACAAGTGTAACCTTGATCAAGTGATTTCACAATTCAAAACCTCTATCTTCTTCCATAAAATATAAATAAGTAAGTAAGTAAGTAAGTAAATAACATTAGTTGAGTTTTCTAAGATTGGAAAGATGGTAAATACTAATTAGATCTTATTCATTTTTGTAGTCGTGTTTACATACTAGAATTCACAGATTTTTTCCTATATTGAATCACTTATAAATGTTCAATATCATTAGGAACGTTGTATGCAAAATGCAAATGAATATCAGAGAAGAAATCACATGTTTTGATTATATGCTTAAACAAACAGCTAAAAAGCAACTCAGGTTATAATAAGAAACACTTAGATGAAACAGAATCTATGCTGAGTAAAATGTTTAGATTAATGTGTAAAGTCCCAAATCTAACTCAGGTGTTAACAGAATTGTGGGTGTTGTTTAGTTTGCTTTTTAGTTTGTTTTCTTTATACAATAACATGTTGAAACTATTTTTAAATATGCAAATACTAAACACAGACTTTGATTCTTAGAGTGTGTTTTGATCATATTGTCTTTATGACTTTTCTTAATTATGTCTCACATTGTTTGTCTTAGTCAGGTTTTGAAAGACTTCTCCTTCCTCAGTCCTACCAAGGATAGAATATTGAAGTTATTTTCTTATATTTTACTCAATACAATGTTCACTTAAAGGATAGAAAATGAAAGCTCTTTATTATGAAGTAAGCCATTTGCTGATACTATGTATCATTTTTATAGTCAACTGTGAGCATTACAACAACACAGCAAACAAGAGTGAACTTATAAACGTTGAGTCAAGTCATTAGGAGAGTAAGAACTTTGTTTTTGTTTATTTAGTGAGACTCTCCAGAAGAATCCTAAAGGAAGGTGATATTTAAAATAATTGAATGTCACCTACATAGCAATTGGAAAAACTCTTTAGTTGTTATATTTTTTTATCTACATGTCCCTGCTTTATAAATAGATTAGAAAAATCATTTAATTTTATTTAAAATTAATTTCAGTAGTCTTTATGAATATTTAGCTATTGTGGTATGATAGAGTTATGTGTAACAACAAACATGACACAGAGGGGTAAAGAGCCTCACCAAAGCTTTTTCCATTGAAAAGATCATAGAAAACGTGTTGTTTTGCTTATTTGGTTAATGTGGGATGAATTTAATTGCTTAACTTCCATGGAATTCTGCAATTCAGTAAATAGAAGAACACATATATTTTTTCCTGGATTATGTTCACTCTTTTATTGACATAAGTGATAGATTATAAAGGAGAAATAATTCTCAATGTTTTGGGACTATATCTTGGACCAATATGTGGGAGATATAGGAAAAGTCTTCTTTTGTTATTAAATATTCATGTATGTTTCATTTATCCATTTTGCACCTGTTTATTGGTCAAATATATACACATGGGAGTGGATTATAACTTTCTCTAAGACCCTTCTTAATATTTGTCTTAGAATCAAATGTCAGGTGTGATAGACATGAAAAATAATTATAAATATGAGAATTTTTACTTGATAATTTAAATTTATTGCATGTGTATCATATACAATTTAGAAAAGACAGGAATATATATTCTACATTTGTCTCTCTGCTATAGTTTCACACACATGAAATTCCTATTTTCATAACTTTGAAATCATAACTGTTATTATATAAGATATATTCTGAATATTTGCCATGTAATTAAGCATTATCAAAGAATAGATTTCATGAAGATGGAGTAAACTTTCATTCGTTGTATACAGCTGACAAATATTGTCAGAAAGGCAGCATTCAGGGGAGACCTTCAAGACGGCGGAGGAGTAAGACATGGAGATCACTTTCCCCCCACAAATATATCAGAAATACATCTACATGTGGAAAAACTCCTACAGAACACCTACTGAACGTTGACAGAAGACCTCAGACTTCCCAAAAAGGGAACAGACGCCCGAAGGCGACCTACATGCAGAGACGGGGCCAATCCAAAGCTGAACCCCAGGAGCTGTGTGAAGAAAGAAGAGAAAGGGAAATTTCTCTCAGCAGCCTCAGGAGCAGCAGATTAAGTCTCCAAAATCAACTTGACGTACCCTGCATCTGTGGCAAGCCTGAAAAGATGATGAATCATCCCAAAATTGAGGCAGTGGACTTTGGGAGCAACTGTAGACTTAGGGTTTTCTGTATGCAACTGACTGGTTTTGGTTTTATTTTTATCTTAGTTTAATTTTTAGTATTATCATTGTTAGATTTGTTTATTGATTCGTTTGCCCTCTTCCTTTTTTTTAATATATAGATATATATACTTTATTCTTTTTCTCTTTTTCTGAGTATGTGTATGCTTCTTTGTGTGATTTTGTCAGTATAGCTTTGCTATACTGGGGTTCTATCTGTCCTTTTTTTTTTTTTTTGTATAGTTTTTAGAGCTTGTTATCATTAGTGGGTTTGTTTTCTGGATTGGCTGCTCTCATATCTTTCTTTCTTTTTACTTTTTTTTAAAATTAATTTTCAATTTTTTATTTTTAATAATATTTTTAATTTTAATAATATTATTTCCTTTTATTTTCTTTCTTTCTTTCTTTCTTTCTTTTTTTTCCCCCTTTTCTTCTGACATGTGACTCACAGGGTCGTGGTGCTCTGGCCGGGTGTCAGGCCTGTGCCTCTGAGGTGGGAGAGCCAAGTTCAGGACATTGGTCCACCAGAGACTTCCTAGCTCCACTCAACAACCAGCAAGATAGAGTGTTGGACACCCTATGCCAAAAATCTAGAAAAACAGGAACACAACGCCACCCATTAGCAGAGAGGCTGCCTAAAATAATAATAAGTTCACAGACACCCCAAAACACACCACCAGACACGGACCTGCCCACACAGAAAGACAAGATCCAGCCTCATTAACCAGGACACAGGCACAGTCCCCTCCACCAGGAAGCCTACAGAACCCACTGAACCAACCTTAGCCACTGGAGGCAGACACAAAAAACAATGGGAATGACAAACCTGCAGCCTGTGAAAAGGAGACCCCAAACAGAGTAAGTTAAGCAAAATGATAAGACACAGAAACACACAGCAGATGAAGGAGCAAGGTAAAAACCCACCACACCAAACAAATGAAGAGGAAATAGGGAGTCTACCTGAAAAAGAATTCAGAGTAAAGATACTAAAGATGATCCAAAATCTTGGAAATAGAATGGAGAAAATACAAGAAACCTTTAACAAGGACCTAGAAGAACTACAGAACAAACAAACAATGGCGAACAACACAATAAATGAAATTAAAACTTTTCTAGAAGGAATCAATAGCAGAATAATGGAGGCAGAAGAATGGATAAGTGACCTGAAACATAAAATAGTGGAAATAACTTCAGAGCAGAATAAAGAAAAAAGAATGAAAAGAATTGAGGACACTCTTACAGACCTCTGGGAAAATATTAAGGGCACCAACATTCGAATTATAGGGGTCCCAAAGAAGAAGAAAAAAGAAAGTGACTGAGAAAATATATGAAGAGATTATAGTTGAAAACCTCTCTAATATGAGAAAGGAAAGAATCAATCAAGTCCAGGAAGCGCAGAGTCCCATACAGCACAAATCCAAGGAGAAACACACAAAGAAACATATTAATCAAACCACCAAAACTGAATACAAAGAAAAAATATTAAAAGCCACAAGGGAAAATCTAAAACTAATATACAAGGGAATCCCCATAAGGTTAACAGCTGATCTTTCAGCAGAAACTCTGCAAGCCAGAAGGGAGTGGCAGGACATATTTAAAGTGATGAAAGGGGAAAACCTACAACCAAGATTACTCTACCCAAGGATCTCATTCAGATTTGATGAAGAGATTGAAAGCTTCAAAGACAAGCAAAAGCTAAGAGAATTCAACACCACCAAACCAGCTTTACAACAAATGCTATAGGAAATTCTCTAGGCAGGAAGCACCATAGAAGGAAAAGACCTACAATCACAAACCCAAAACAATTAAGAAAATGGTAATAAGAACATACATATAGATAACAACCTTAAATGTAAATGGATTAAATGCTCCAACCAAAATATATAGACTGGCTGAATGGATACAAAAACAAGATCCATATATATGCTGTCTACAAGAGGACCACTGCAGACCTAGGGACACATACAGACTGAAAGAGAGGGGATGGAAAAAGATATTCCATGCAAATGGAAATCAAAAGAAAGCTGGAGTAGCAATTCTCATATCAGACAAAATAGACTTTAAAATAAAGACTATTACAAGAGACAAAGAAGAACACTACATAATGATCAAGGGATCAATCGAAGAAGAAGATACAACAATTTTAAGTATTTATGCACCCAACATAGGAGCACCTCAGTGCATAAGGCAAATGCTAAGAGCCATAAAAGAGGAAATCAACAGTAACACGATCATAGTAGGGGACTTTAACACCCCACTTTCACCATCACCAATGGACAGATCATCAAAAGAGAAAATAAATAAGGAAACACAAGTATTAAATGATACATTAAACAAGATGCACTTAATCTATATTTATAGGACATTCCATCCAAAAACAACAGAATACACTTCCTTCTCAAGTGCTCATGGAACATTCTCCAGGATCATACCTTGGGTCACAAATCAAGCCTTGGTAAATTTAAGAAAATGGAAATTGTATCAAGTGTCTTTTCTGACCATAATACTATGAGACTAGATATCAATAACAGGAAAAAATCTCCAAAAATACAAACACATGAAGGCTAAACAATACACTACTTAATAACAAACATATCATTGAAGAAATCAAAGAGGAAATCACAAAATACCTAGAAACAAATGGCAATGAAAATATGATGACCCAAAACCTATGGGATGCAGCAAAAGAAGTTCTAAGGCAAGAGGTTATAGCAATACAATCCTACCTCAAGAAACAGGAAAAATCTCAAATAAACACCCTAACCTTACACCTAAAGCAATTAGAGAAAGAAGAACAAAAAAGCCCCCAAAGTTAGCAGAAGGAAAGAAATCATAAGGATCATATCAGAAATAAATGAAAAGAAAGGAAGGAAATAATAGCAAAGATCAATAGAACCAAAAGCTGGTTCTTTGAGAAGATAAACAAAATTGATAAATCATTAACCAGACTCATCAAAAGAAAAAGAGAGAAGACACAAATCAATAGAATTAGAAATGAAAAAGGGGAAGGAACAACTGACACTGCAGAAATACAAAAGATCATGAGACATTACTACAAGCAACTATATACCAATAAAATGGACAACCTGGAAGAAATGGACAAATTCTTAGAAAAGCACAACGTTCCAAGACTGAACCAGGAAAAATACAAAATATAAACAGACAAATCACAAGCACTGAAATTGAGACTGCGATTAAAAATCTTCCAACAAAGAACAGTCCAGGACCAGATGGCTTCACAGGTGAATTCTATCAAACATTTAGAGAAGAGCTAACACCTTTTCTTCTTAAACTCTTCCAAAATACAGCAGAGGGAGGAAAACTCCCAAACTCATTCTATGAGGTCACCATCACCCTGATACTAAAGCCAGACAAAGATGTCACAAAGAAAGAAAACTACAGGCCAATATCACTGATGAACATAGATGCAAAAATCCTCAATAAAATACTAGCAAACAGAATCCAACAGAACATTAAAAGTACCATACACATAATCAAGTGGGACTTATCCCTAGAATGCAAGGATTCTTCATACACACAAATCAATCCATGTGATAAACCATATTAGCAAATTTAAGGAGAAAAACCATATGATCATCTCAATAGATGCAGAAAAAGCTTTTGACAAAATTCAACACCCATTTATGATAAAAAACCCTCCAGAAAGTAGGCAGAGAGGGAATTTACCTCAACATAATAAAGGCCATATATGACAAAACACTCAGCCAACATTGCTCTCAATGGTGAAAGACTGAAACAATTTCCTCTAAGGTCAGGAACAAGACAAGGTTGTCCACACTCACCACTATTATTCAACATACTTTTGACAGTTTTAGCCACAGCAATCATAGAAGAAAAGGAAATGAAAGGAATCCAAATCAGAAAAGAAGAAGTAAAGCTGTCACTCTTTGCAGATGACATGATACTATATATACAGAATCCTAAAGATGCCACCAAAAAACTACTAGAGCGAATCAATGAATTTGGTCAAGTTGCAGATACAAAATTAATGCACAGAAATCTCTTGTATTCCTATACACTAATGATGAAAAATCTCAAACAGAAATTAAGGAAACAATCCCATTTACCATTGCAACAAAAAGAATAAAATACCTAGGCATAAACCTACCTAGGGAAGTAAAAGATTTGTATGCAGAAAACTGTAAGACACTGAGGAAAGAAATTAAAAATAATACAAACAGATGGAGAAATATACCATGTTCTTGGATTGGAAGAATCAACATTCTGAAAATGACTATTCTGCCCAAAGCAATCTACAGATTCAGTGCAATCCCTATCAAGCTCCCAATGGTGTTTTCTACAGAACTAGAACAAAAAAATTCACCATTTGTATGGAAACACAAAAGACCCCGAATAGCCAAAGCGATCTTGAGAAATAAAAATGGAGCTGGAAGAATTAGGCTCCCGGACTTCAGACTATACTACAAGGCTACAGTATTCATGAGAGTATGGTACTGGCACAAAAACAGAAATATAGATCAATGGAACAGGATAGAAAGACCAGAGATAAACCCATGCACATATGGTCACCTTATTTTTATAAAGGAGGCAAGAATATACAATGGAGAAAAGACAGCCTCTTCAATTAGTGGTACTGGGAAAACTGGACAACTACATGTAAAAGAATGAAATGAGAACACTCCCTAACACCATACACAAAAATAAACTCAAAATGGATTAAAGATCTAAATGTAAGGCCAGGCACTATAAAACTCTTAGAGGAAAACAGAGGCAGAACACTCCATTACATAAATCACAGAAAGCTCCTATTTTACCCACCTCCTAGAGAAATGGAAATAAAAATAAAAATAAACAAATGGGACCTAATGAAATTTAAAAGCTTTTGCACAGCAAAGGAAACCATAAACAAGACAAAAAGACAAGCTTCAGAATGGGAGAAAATATTTTCAAATGAAGCTACTGACAAAGGATTCATCTCAAAAATTTACAAGCAGCTTATGCAGCTCAATATCAAAAAAACAAACAACCCAGTCCAAAAATGGGCAGAAGACCTAAATAGACATTTCTCCAAAGAAGATATACAGATTGCCAACAAACACATGAAAGAATGCTCTACATCACTAATCACTAGAGAAATGCCAATCAAAACTACAAGGAGGTATCACCTCACCCCTATCAGAATGGCCATCTTTAAAAAAATCTATAAGCAAGAAATGCTGTAGAGGGTGTGGAGAAAAGGGAACCCTCTTGCAGTGTTGGTGGGAATGTAAATTGATACAGCCACTATGGAGAATTGTATGCAGGTTCCTTAAAAATCTAAAAATAGAACTACCATATGACCCAGCAATCCCACTACTGGGCATATACCCTGAGAAAACCATAATTCAAAAAGAGTCATGTACCACAATGTTCATTGCAGCTCTATTTACAATAGCCAGGACATGGAAACAACCTAAGTGTCCATCTACAGATGAATGGGTAAAGTAGACATGGCACATATATACAACGGAATATTACTCAGCCATAAAAGGAAATGAAATTGAGTTATTTGTAGTGAGGTGGATGGACCTAGAATCTGTCAAACAGAGTGAAGTAGGTCAGAAAGAGAAAAATAAATACTGTATGATAACACATATATATGGAATCTAAAAAAACATAAAAGGTTCTAAAGAACCTAGGTGCAGGACAGGAATAAAGACACAGACTTAGTGAATGGACCTGAGGACATGGGGAGGGGGAAGGGTAAGCTGGGATGAAGTGAGAGAGTGGCATGTACTTACATATACTAGCCAATGTAAAATAGATAGCTAGTGGGAAGCAACTGCATAGCACAGGGAGATCAGCTCAGTGCTCTGTGACCACATAGAGGGGTGGGATAGGGAGGGTGGGAGGGAGACGCAAGAGGGAGGAGATATGGGGATATATGTATTTGTATAGCTGATTCACTTTGTTATACAGCAGAAACTAACACCCAATTGTAAAGCAATTATACTCCAATAAAGGTGTTTTAAAAAAAAAAGATAGCATTCAGATTCATCTGTTATATTTAAATGTCTTTATCTTAAGATTGATTCCTAGAAACACTGTCTAATCAGAGGCACTGGGAATTTAAAATTTTATAGATTTTGACAAACTGACCAATGAAATTTTGGTAAAGGATCTAACTCAGATATCAGCAACATAACATACTGAGCATTTACTAATCATATTCATCTCACAGTATTATTCTTCTAAAGCAATATTTTTGAGTATAATACATGTATAATAGTATTGGACAATAAAGACTCAGTATTAAAAATATAAAGAGGATCAGATTCACAGTAAAACAAATATTGAATAACCATAGCCTAAATTATTTGCAGTAAATTGTGGCAAAGAGATGATGGCAAAACTCTCAATTCAGAGTTATTAATGGTATAATGAGTTGTAGGGGTCCCTGGAGTCAATGTTAGAATCATGACTTGGAAAATTGCACTGGAAATAAATGAAACTGTATCCTGCTTGACTTCAATACTAGATAAAAGAAATCTTTATCTCCTATAATAGAAAGAGAGACAGGGCAGTGGCCCCAGCATAACCCCATCGGATTGTTGTAATTCCATATCCAGAAGGCAAATGATGGGCACACCTTACCTGTCTTGACCCTCCTTCTATATCAAAAAGCCATGTCCAAGTTATCAGTACCTATGACAAAAGACAGGTGTGCATGGATATTAAATTTCAGTGATTAGCAGACAACCAAGAATCATCAAAACTTTGAAGGAAGTCTAACAATTTTAAAGAGAAGAATCAAATTAACAGAAGAAATAACATAGGGAGGAGCAAGTTTAATAGAAAAAAAGTGCATAGAGCTGAATTAATGATGGAAAAGTTCAAGACCAGTGTTATGTTAGAATGCCAAATGCAGTTAACACTAGACTGTATGCACCTCACCAGAATGCATGTTCTGTAAAAGCAATTAATTTTCCTGTTTTTCTCATTGATATATTCCCAGCTGACACTCAGTAAATTCTCAATAAATACTTATTGAAGTAGTACGAATCAAAGAGATGGAATGGAGAAAGATAAATTTTTTTGAATTTTATTTAATTTATTTTTTTATACAGCAGGTTATTAGTTACGAGAATTTTTTTTAAAAGACAAAAATTTCCATCATCTTTCTCCATATACTACAGGAAGGAAAAATATCCTCATGAATCACAGAAAGAGACTTCTCAGGGCCAAAACATCAAATCTTCTGAGGAATATTAATAACTTTAATGAATACAAGACTTCTGAATATTCCAATGAACAAGGATTATTAAGTATAAATTTGTACCCCAAAAATAGAGAAAACATGTTTTTCAACTGCTTGTGGCTCATTCCCACTATTTCACTGTTTAGTAAAACCAGAAAATGTCACAACATGAGTCACACATTACATATTTTCTGACTAAAATGCAGTTGATTTAGAAATTAACAATGAAAAAAGAGCTCAACAAATCCATCCACTTAGAAATTTAAATGTGTCAACAAACATTACTATCTTTATTAAAGAGGAAAGCAAAACAGTGACGGGCGACTACGTAAAATAAAGTAAAAACAGTGCGTATCAACACCTGTGTAATGTGTCTAAATCAGAACACCTAGAAAAATATTATGACTTCAATGTATGTTTTAGAATATAGAAAGATTTAAAATAAATTATGTAAATAACCAAGAATCTAGAATAAGAGCTAGAAGATATGGAGGGGTTATGTTAAGTGAGATAGTCATTCATCCTGTCATTGACATATAATATATGCCAGCCACTAAAAAATAGTGGCTAAAAAAATGCAATGGCTACCAAAAAAAAA